>NW_022157281.1:0-67297 GCF_007821495.1 Lachnellula hyalina
CTCCTCCTCCTCCTCCTCCTCCTCATCGGACTCGATCTTGACCTTGCCCCTTCCTGACCGAGTCGAAGTGGGACGCTGACGTTTTCCAGTTGAGCGACTTGGTGTGTACAGGGAATTCTTGGATTGGCCCTTGGTCGTTGAAGAGTAATTAAATGTCTGAACGTCTTCAGGGGTCTGGTTACTCCGGAACCTCGGGGCAACGCGACCCCTGTTTCTGCTTGCTGGTGTATTGAGCTTCAATCGTGCAAGATCCTCGGCGGAGACAGCTTCGACGCCTTTGGTAATGACGGCCCGTCCGATTCTGTTCTGGACATCACGGTTGGCGTTTAACTTCTTGTTTGCTGATTTCATCTGTGAGAGAGCAGGTTAGCGCTTTGCTGGGAACTATCGGTCTAGCACAACAAGACTTACTGCAAACTCAGCAAGGGGCGCATCAACGAGTCTATGTCTGTAAAGCGGATCAAGGACTTGTTTGCATACAGCCTTGGACTCCTGATCAAATGTCAGTCAGCTGTGTATATTTTCAAGTTTGACCCGCAGGGATCATACCCGGAGACCCTTGATGACTCTCTCCATTCTACCTTCAAAGCCGCCAGCCTGCCCATTGTCTTCCCACTTAGTCTTATGGTATGGCTCAACCAGTTTGTGTCCTTTGGCGCAGTCGATAACATCAAGCTATAACGGACCATTAGTTACAAATCAACTTAGCGCCGAACTGACTTACCAAAATGCTCCAGCATGCAAGCTCGATGTTTTCATCGGGGTAAAGCCCTGCCTTAATCTTGACCACAGCTTGTGGCTCTCTGTTGTCCTTGCCTGGCTGGTCGATAATGTCGTCCATGTTCTTCATGGCATCAAACAGCTTTCCAACCCACATGCACTTCTCTTCGTCTGTGGCCGGAACTTCATCAAGGTGAACATTTCTAATCTTGTTCTTCCGACGTTGTTCCTTCTTTTTGTAGTAATCCGCCTCGCCCTTGACGATGGCTTGGTAGCCCGTGACAACGCTAGTTTTGGCAGGGTATTTGTATTTCCCCTCATTATCATAGTCGTCTCCATCGTCTCCATCGTCTCCATCGTCTCTGTCATCGCCATACTCCCCTGTATCGTTGAACTCTCCTGCGTCGTTGTACTCCGATGCCTCATCTCCGCTTTGTCTATCTTCTTGATAGCGTTGATCAGGATTCGGATATTTGCTTTCAGAGCCCTCATCATAATGGCCATCAGCGAAGCTGGGTGGCTGCTCGTCAATAGATTCAGGGGACTGGGAAGCGTATTGTTGGAGATGGGCACTTTGCTGAGACATGCCATAACTGGTGCCCCCATTGCCGAACAGAGCACTATGATGGGTGCGGCTGGCGGCATTCTGTGGATCTGTATTGAACGAAGGGCCCTGGCGGTGAGAGGAATGGTAGAGGTTCTGGTGATAGAGACCTTGGCTATGAGAGTTCGCGTTTTGCATGTCGACGTGGTTCATATCATTATAGAATGTGTTCGGGGTAAAGCCGGAGCTGGAGCTCGAAAGCATGTGCCGATGCTCGCCGTGTTGTACTTGCTGGTTGCCATAGTCATAGGGAGAGTACTCACTAAAGCTGGGAGGGCTGGACATGGGTTCTTGCTTGGGTAGTGATTCGCCCGTACCCGACGGAGCATGTCGCTGGCTATTGTTCATGACGGGAGGGGTATTTGACCACCGGTTTGTATTGCGATCCATGACTGAATGTGCCTCAGATAACTGCGGAGAGTAGTTGTCAGTGTCTAACGCCGTTGAAAGGGCGCTCAGAAATGAACGACTTGGAAGCGCGGTTACCTTAAGATCAAAGCCCTGTGTATGGATGCTTGGAAAGCTTGAATAGAAGTCGTACTTGATGTTGGTTCTCGTGGGGTGATGTGATGGCGTTTGGGACTTCTAGTCAGGAGTTAGAGGTTGAGGCTGAAGGGAAGAGGTGAATAGGGAGTAGTATTTAAGGTAGAATGAATATGGGACTCGGACAAGTGAGGCATGTGCAAGGAAGGTAGGTGCAAGGAAGAAGGCGGTGGGGGAAGATGGCATGTGAATTGAAAAATGTGAATTGGGGAAAGGTAGGATGGGGCAGAAAATGAAAGATACTATTGAAAAGTAAATTGTTGTATTGTGCTTTAGACAAAAGAAAGACAAGGACGAGAGCATGCTTGCTAGCAATGCAATGGAATGGAATGGAGCCATTTCACAGCTTGCACCGAAGAGTGTGACGATATAGATGACGGATATAAGACTTACAGATTGAGGGGAGCAAGTAGCAGATTGGTCAGAATAGCGCGGCTCTGATGGTGCAAAGTCAGCATGGTGGTGGAAGGATAATGCGGTTGGCTGGCTTGGGCATTTGGGCTGGTGGTGTGCATGTGGATGCAAACGCGTACAAGAGAAGACGTTGGACATACTATTCACAGAGTCGCGGTTTTTGAAGTTGGCCTTCTGTGGATCTGAAGTCAGCTCGAAGTCGCAACAAGAAAGCTAAGAATGTATGCAAAGAGCACACGTGAGTCCAAAGATTGGGCTTGATGACGTTCGGGAGATGAGCGTCTTCCTTGCGGACTAAGAGAATGAGGGACTGTGAAGAAAGCAAAGCGTACCTTTTGGATGCCAAACTACTATCTTGAAATGCAAATCTCCAAATGTCCGGAGTCTCTACACAATGCGCACGCAGCGGCGACAGTCTTAATATGGGGGTCCGGGAAATTGCAGTAGCAGCGTGTCCTAACAGACAATACTATGCTGGTATGAAAGGATGGATAGTAGACTGCTGCTAAAGCAAGTGGCGGGCTCGAAAGTTCTCGTTGTGGGTGGAGGAGAAAGTCAACAAAATGACTGTGCGGAAGAGGTCTTTTGTACCGGCAGCATCTGCCTCGCTTCGAAAACCATCACCTATCTGCCATCTGCCGCCCACCACCGGGCCATTTTAGGATAGGACGTGAGATGAAATTTCCTTAACATCCTCAACACAAAAGTTAGGCTCCTGACCTAAGACCTGAGCGTGGAACGGTATATATAACAATGTGTGTCCAAGACGCAAGGTATACCAAGGCCAATACCAAAATTCATAAGTGCTTACAAGTCATAGATTTATAGCAGCGGCTTTCATTGTATTGCTTCCGATTTGCACTTCGTGGGCAACGGCCTGCCATACAAGCTTCTACTCCCAGCAGACCTTTCATTTCAGACGAAGAGAGGCAATAAGCCAACGAAATATACGGTGGTAGTCTGAGGCTGAGCAGAAAGGCCACTGTCAAATCAACAAAAACGAGGACAACAGGAGCACAAGTGAGGTTTCGGTTGGAGGAAAAAGGACAGTTTGAAAAGGATGAACAAGAAAGGGCCCGCACAGATGCCTGGAATATCGTGGTCTGCTGGCTAAGGAATAGCCTTTGAGTCGCAAGTCAATATGCAAGCCTTATATGTATAAGGAGATATTTGAAGTGAAGATTTGACAAAGCGTTTTGACTTCAACGTCTAAAGTTAGCTCGAGAAGTCTCGGGCATCATGCTCAATACACCCGTGCTTTGACAACGCCACAAGCGTATTTTAGACCGGAACAACGCAAGGTAGCTTCGCTATTGGAGTGATTAGGTCGGTGCAATTATCGTGTTCGGGGATCGCTCGGAGAATTGCACCCAGCGGATGAAGACAACTAGCCTGAACATATTGAATTGCAAGTGCTAGGTAGTATCTGTCTGGTTTCTTCTCTGTTGGGCACTCTTGCATCTGAAACTGTCCTTACAGCGAGACGCTTGTAGTCAAGGACACCATGAAGAGTCTGTATAGACAAATGCGAAAAGAATGAAACGCGATCTCTATTTCGAACATGTAGTACTCTCAAGTGAAAAGGACCAAGAAAGAAGAAAATGAGGAAAGCACACCTCATTGGTGAAAGCTGCATATCGAAAGCATCGAACCAAAGCACTTTCAAAAGGGCCATCTACTGGTTAACTAGAAGCTGGTCAGTACCATTGATTCAATTCTTCGAGAAACATACCACGCTATGTCTTCTCCTAGAATGCTACCCGAGGTGACATTAAATCTAGTTCCTGTGTGGTCTCTTGTTTCTGGGTATATCAAGCTAAAAGTTGAGGGTTTTCTCATATGGGAGCGTCGTGTCCGTAGTCCACTGTCGTATGTCCTGGTTGTTGAAGTCAATGGAAGCTATTCAAGCCAAGATATATACACTAAGGTATTGTGAATGTGTGTTTTGATACGGCCAATCGTTGTGCCGTAACTTGAATTTACCGATATTCCATCGTCGAGTTGATGTGGCTTTCCAGCAGTAGGTTACGAGGTTTCACCACCCAAGAGAAGCCGAAGAATTGCAAGCTCCTTGCCTGGAGGCCAGACCAACAGTTTCAAACTCTTGTGGCAATAAGTCCCGTTATGGGTTGCAACTTGTTCAAGCAATAAGAGTCAGCGAGAGCAGGTCGGTGGTACTGGAATCGTAACTCACAAGCCGAGAATAATAGAAGACAGTAACCTATGGACGGTGAGTCAAAAATCAGATTCAAATGGTTATCTAGGTTTCTTATTAATTATAAAGTCAATTGAAGTACTTCAACAATGCTATTCAATACCTTCATACAATTGTAGTCAATGACGCGCCATATTTTTGGAGGTCTGGAAGCCTTTGCGCCACAAACGAATTGAGCAAGGAGGTCGACCATATAGGGGCTTAGATATACTAATAATATTGCCACGAGTTATGAAGCATGAAGTGCAATATCTCAACCGAGCTGGCACTAGAGGTTATATTGACAGCTGCTAGATCTTTACAAAGAGCTGTTTTGCACTTTTCGATCCTCTGGAAATGCGCTGTAGCAAACGCGAATGAAGACAGAAGCAGTTTCACGAGAAGACACGAGTACATATATTGCAATACTACGTCCATCAAACACGCTTCCATTCATTAAGCAAGAAAGGGAGCATAATCCTGAGTCACAGCTCTCGGAAAATTTGCTGTTTCAAAGACGGCGCTGGATGAGGGACACATTCCACCAGATCTCAAAGTAAGAGCATTCTGCTCTCGCACATAAGCCATTCACTCCATTATTCTTGGATGATCTCTTTGAAGTTAGCCACCAAAATGCACCAGACTTTCGAAAACCTTGAGCAAACGGAGAAAACGTAGACAACAACAGCCTATCTCACAAGAGAGATCCTTTATTGAAGATGTCTCCCAAGTACATAGAATCAAAATTTTCTATTCTCCTCGGTTCAGCATCCCTTTTCCTCGGGGAAGTCTGCACGGAAACTAAGATCTGCCTTGACCTCGCATTTCAAATACAAGGGTGATCATAGAACTTATGCCACCAATAGCAATACCTGCAGAGCTCACATTAAAACAACATTTGCAAAGTGGCAACTTGAGAAGCGTGAGCATAGCATTTCAACTGTGAAATTTACAGAGCTATCATGCTTCTAGATATTCGAATTGATATACAGAGTAGCTGGAACAAAACACAAAAGTGAGTGAAAGCAAAGGCATTAACAAGGCAATAACGAGGATAGTGACTTCAGCTGATGGTTATTCATTTTGGACGTTGTGAATTCGCGAAGCAAGATTCACCCATACGCCGTTTCACCTGCCGATCCGGAACGCCATAACCTTAATCCGAAATAGACCACGTGATCACCAATTCCTCCGGCCTCCCCTCCCTCTGCCAAAGTTTCCGCCACGATTGTTACCTCCTTGACCCTGACCATAGCCATAGTCCATCTGCTGGCCTTGGCCTTGTCCAAAACCCCCCTGGCCTCCAAAGCCCTGGCCTTGATTCCCACCTTGAGCGCCTCCATTGCCTCCTGCATTGGCACCGCCTTGCATAGCAGCAAACATCGCAGCTGGATCCATTTGACTCGGATCCATTCCCGAACCCATCATTTGCATCATAGCCGTCTGCATCTCTGGCGTTATGCCTTCCATTGACGGCATAGCTCCTCCCGCACCAGCAGGCATTCCAGACATGCCAGGCATACCTCCCATAACCATGAGGTTCATATCATCGAACATCTTCTTCTGGTTTTGCGCGATTTTGTCTTGGTTGAATTCCGACCGTATCGCCTCTTGTTTGCTTGCATATAGAGCCCACGTAAATTCGTCGAAACCGTAGTTGAAGTAGTCGCTGACGTCTGTACCAGGCCGACGCCATGGCTTCTCGTTCTCATTTAAATCTACAATTGATCAGCATAATATCTTCTCCATCTCTATTGACCAAAAGACTTGCCTTCGTCAATATTGATTTGTGTAATGCGCTTCCCCGCAGGCTCGTAGACTGGCTTTGCGTCAACATCGATTTTAGAGGTTGATACACCAGGTAAATCTGCCCCAGAGACTGTTGGAGTGGCCTTGTCCTTGGATTGCTTCTTGCCGGCAGCAGGTTTAGCAGGCGCATCGCCCGAGGTGGTTCTTTGAGGTAAATCTCGAATATTATTGTATTTCGACTGACTGCAATTGATTAACTCTGCTGAAGTTTGCGCCGTGGTTATACGTACGGAGCAGGGGCAGGTTTGCTACCATCTTTTCTCTCCGTGATAATATCTATGTCCTGAGAACATTGTTAGTATCGGCTGTAAAATATATTCCCAGACCTGACGTACCGAATCACTGCCCTCTTCATCCCCCTCATCCTCCTCCTCGCCCTCTTCTAGATCTTCGTCTTCCTGTATGGGTTTGGGGTCTGGTTCTTGGGCGGCCTCGGATTGCCCCTGCTCGATCTCTGCTTTTGCACCTTCGGGCGCATAAAAATCCTCATCATCACTCATCTTGAAATTGCGAAAATCTATGAATGAATCTAGAAGCTGGAGCTCTCTTTGGTTGAAGCTCTCGGAGCTCTGACGCTTAGCGCGATCGCGGATTATTTTTTGAGCGCGTGCGGAACATCACATTCTCAAGCGCAGGTCTCAATCCGAAACTCCACCTGAAGCTGTTGGTAGAATAGTATGGCACTTGCTCGATCTGCCAGTGGACCTGGTGGATTAAGCATCAACACGAACTCTGCTAACTCTTTATTGTGAGTTTTCCCCTTGCTTACGCGTCAAGTCATTTGAATTTTGGAGGGTTTTGGAGCACAACTGACAATGCCTTCTAGCGGATCAAGCACGCCGGCACCCGCAGGAGGAATGTTTGGAAGTACGGCCGCAAGTAGGCCCGGGGGAGGGCTGTTTGGCTCGTCGACGGCGGGAACGACAGCTCCAGCAGCAGGTGGTTTGTTTGGAACTGCTTCAACTGGTACCTCTCAACCCCAGACAGGAGGACTATTTGGATCAACAAACACCACTGCAACCTCTCAACCACAGCCTAGCGGATTGTTTGGATCTACTACTACGAGTTCACAACCAGCTACTGGGGGGTTGTTTGGTTCTACAGCTGCGGCGCCTCAACCAGCTCAAACGGGAGGATTATTCGGATCAACGGCCCCTACATCTCAGCCTCAAGCTGGTGGATTGTTTGGATCGAGTACGGCGCAACCAGCTCAAACGGGCGGTCTTTTCGGTGGAGTCAATACCCAAAACAAGCCAGCGACAACCTCATTGTAAGTCTCCCTCACAACAGGACGGAAATCCAGCTAACGAATTCGAGTAGTGGCCTCGGTACGCAGACTCAACAACAGACTCAGGCCCAGCAACCCTCCATGTTTTCCTCACTCGGACAGAATACGAACCAGAATCAACAGCAAGCGCAACCCTCTGGTCTCTTCGGCGGTGGCCTCTCGCTTGGGCAAAATAATGCACAAAATCAACAGTCAGTCCCTGGCGTGCGAATAGACCTTGGCAATCTCCGAGGCACCACTAGATTCAACGACCTGCATGAGGACCTCCAAAAAGAGATAAGTCGTATGGACAATATTATCCAAGGTCAAATCAAGCTCAAGAATGACTGCGAAGCCATCATGCCTTCACATGACCGTCAGCTTGCGCAAATTCCAAACGATGTAGACTTTTGCAACCGAAAGCTAGTTGGAGTGGAAAGTGCCGCGCTCTCAGACGTCAACGCCATTTCCCACGTACGAGAATTCGTCAAAAGGGATATTGAGCACGCAAAAATGAGCTTCAGAGCCATTGATAACCTCAAATTACCACCTCAGTACCATAATACGGGCATGTGGGCGACGAAGGCTCAAGAAAATCGATCATCAGCTAACGGCGAAGACGAAGGAGAAGACCTCGTTGGGTTCTTTTCAACGACAGCCGATGAACTCGCTGCTACTCTCACCAAGTATCAAAACAACATCACGGAAATTGAGCAGCATTTGCTGAGTGTTGAGGCTACCAGCGCGCAACAAATCAGCGCATTTGTTGCTAAGAGAAGTGGAAGTTCCGGCAGCCGAGACGATCCAGTTGCAGAATTGGCTGCAGCATTACGGGAGTTCGAACAAAGTATTCTGGGCGTTGCAGGCCAGGTTGGCAGTGCGAGGGAAGGAGTCCAGACTCTTCAATTGGGAGGATTCAACGCAAGCACGAATGGAAAAAACTTTAACGGGAAGAGAAGTGGTGTGTATTAATGCGCATACTGGAATTACGGATGTACGGAATGCGTTATGATGTATAGGATGGCGTTTGGTGTTTGGCCTAGGATTGCAGAAATGATCCAGTGCCGGATTAACGTACCAAAAAGCAAACCTTCTTTCGACGAGCCCCTTAGGATATCATAATGGTGAGACCCAAGTTAGGTCCTTTGATTATCTGTGCTTGTGGCTTGCTTGAATGCACTGGGGGACACCGAATGAACCAGGGGCAAGGTCGCCCATATTTTCGTGATGTGAACTTGGTTGATTCATCCTTTAAAGCGAATTCATAATTTTCCACAGTGGGCTAGAATCAGCTGCATACAAGTAAGTCGCGCTAGGTTATTGTATTCCCTGTTGTATACTGCGCCTTCATTCTGCGAGCTAAATTTCCAATGATTTTTGTGCGCGTGGCAGATAAAAGTATTATATGTTCCCTTTGGTTATAGATAAACCTTTACTGTCGGCAGCCGATGTTGTCTGGCCCCATGCGCCACTGTTCAGCTCGGTACATGCCGTGATTTCAAGAATATCATATTCCGGGACGCGGAAGTAAGAGGTGGACCTGGTGCTTATAGTGTTGCAATGCGTTATATCAAACCCAATATCTCATATAAGTTGAGAGTTCAAAGGGGTAGTAGTGGCAATCACGTGTCCATTACCAAAAAAGGAGCATGTTCAGCCTCGTCCTTACAATCATTACCCAACGCATCTGATACATATGGGTCAGTCACTCGGTGCTGCTTTCATCTTTTGCAAACCAAAGCCTGCGGACGCCATATTTCCGAGCGGTACCTCGAGTGCAATGTCGAGCTCTACACTTGCGGGTTCGGTCGATGTGCAACCTCCTTCAACGAGGAGTGATAGTAACCTTGATGAACTGAGAGAAATCCTAAGAGACCTCACGGAAACAGCCACTTCTGGCCAACTGCCGGAACCTCCGGAATTTCAGGATGACAACGAGGGCTACTTCACGCCTCCGGAACATGCTCAATCACAGAGTGCTGGACAAAGCGGTGGGCAGAGTAATGAGCAGGTATATGGGCAGAATAATAACGGAAGGAACAATCCTTCGCCTCTCGCTGACGAGTCTTCGGAAAGCGATTTAGAAGACGAAGATCTTACCCCTCTCGAGTACGCACGCTACCACGGGTTATCCCGCGACCCTCTCACAGATCCCCATGCCTTTGACCACATTGAAGCGCTTCAAGCTGATATCGTGGAGGACATCATCGATGATTTTCTGCCTCAATTTGATTTCGGAGTAGAGCCTCGATTGGATGAACGTCTCACGGTTTCAAAAGAAGCTTTACAATTCCTTCAGTCGGTAGCCCACCGGGATACTCAAACTTCAATTGACGCTCTCATTCTACCGATGCTTGAAAGGCCGGGTGTCAAGAATAGCAGGTTCGAACTTCCTTTATTGAAGACCGATCATGAGACCGATTGTAAGCACTTTGCGCGATGGGACGGCTTCGAGATTAAGTTGAAGGATGTGAAGTTCCCATTGGAAGTAGTAGACGATGAGAAAAACGAAGGGATCAAATTTCCGTCGTCGTACTGGAAGCTAGGAGATGGGATTATGGAGGAGTTGAAGAAAGAAAAGATTGAGGTTTCTAAGAGTACAATGTCGTTCCTTACAGAGGCATTGTCGAATGTCTGGACAAAAGAGGACGACGACGAATTGTGGCAAACTGAAATGAAGTACAAGAGGGTAAATCCATGAGTATATCATTGATGAATGGAAATTATTAATGATGCGTATAGAATACTGCATTGGAGCCAGTAACTCCTCCCCTTTTCCCGATGTCTCCTCCTTTTAAACCCTACGAACCATCACCATCATCGCCTACATTTCAGCTTCACGCGCTTTCAGATCCTCCGTCTCTTATCCAAGAGGACCTGGAATCCATGGAAAATGTCATTTTTCAGCAAGATGTCCCTATCCCTATTCGCGATGCCACACTCAAAACTATCCCTCCAGATGTGGATGATTATTCTTCGTCCGACACGTATCCAGGAAATGGAACTGTAAAGTTGGCGGATATCTATTCCCCGATGGCGTCCTTGGAAGGCGAGACCCCGCCATCAGGTAAGATAAGCAGGCTTTCTATCTTTTCATTGTTCCTGTAATTTTGTGAGCTTTTGCTTCGATAGCGTCCCAACTCTTGAGACGTTGCAATGTTCACTACCTACGTTGAACGAGTCTTGCTAACTATGGGTTTCTTGTAGTCCATACTCAGAGGTGCAAGCCGGACGACCTTAAAGTGGAAGGCCCTCTGACTCCTCCGAAACCTATTATGACCGCACCAAAAGCCGTTAGGTTCAGTGATTATGTTGAAGATATGGAGCTCGACGCTCCAAGTCCAGTAGTCTACCCATCCGCGGAGACTTTCTTCAATGATGCCTTTGCGGAAGCAGCTGAAACGGTGAAGCAGCAGCTTGAGCAGGAGTCATTGGTGAACGCCGATACAACAGCACGAGTGGAGGTACAAAAGATAGAGTCGGTAGTCACAAAACCGCCATGGCAGAAATTCCAGGATTGTAAATCTTCGACCGAACTTCTGGCGTTGCAAATGGAAACCATAAGATCTATCTCCGACTCGAAGCAACGCAAATGGACGGGAGTCAAGTACTCAAATATTCAAGAGAAGCTTCGTTACAACCCTTTCCCTCACGACTTGGCCAAAGTTGCGCTTGAAGAAACATTTGAAGGCAGTGATACGATGTGGCAATCATTTGTGGAAGATGCCAAGGGCGAAGACATTATTGATAGCTCCAATCTAACCTGGAAGCTTCCCGGTTTAAGGATTCTGACTATCGACGAGGATGATGATGACGAGCTTGAGCCGGCAAAGTTCGTTACAGATCATCCTAAAGACATGTATTCCCTTGTCAAAAAGCGGAAGCTGGAGCTTGACGATAATGGTTACACTGGATCAGCCATGCAGAAGCCTCACACCTTTCTAGACAAAGGAGCGGAGAGTACTTTGCAGACAATGCAGCCACGGAGGAGGTTTACACGACCGCCAAATGACTTGGTTATAACGGCACAGACGATGCAGCTTGATCGATCAGAGAATCCCGGGTTATTATTGGGGGGTCAATTTTCAGCAGAAAACATGCTTGGCAATTTCATGGAACTCCGAGGAGTAAAGAAACCGAAGCTCATGGACAGCTCGTATTTTCCCAACAGAGCTGTCAATGCTACCAGTATACCACGAAATCCAACACCAACTATGTCTGCACAGGCTGCACAAGCACCTGATGCCCAACAGACCCTTCGACAATCACTAATATCGAAGCATACTTTCCTGCCCGCTCCGATTGCTATATCCAGGGGTGCTCAGAGCGCCATAGTCTCTTCGACTCTTTTCGGACAGAGAGCACTAATCAAGCGTCTCGAGACGATCCTTCCAGATCTTACACTTGTAGAGCGCAACTTTGCGGCCCACAATACCACTGCTTGGATGCCTGGCTCTGTCACGCGCTCGCCAATTACTTCTCCCTTGGACTCAGATGCTGATGTTATCGTCTCCGCTTCTACCGGAGTAATAATTACGACCCTGCAAAAGATCAAGCAAAAGCCACTCCCTGGCCATAAGACCAAAGCAGAGATTCGCGCTCGGTTGGAGAAAGTCAGCCTCCGGTATGAGAAACTCGTTGTGTTAATCACTGAGGGACGACAGGACGAGGAAACGAACGGCATAGATGAAAACGATTGTCTAGCATTAAGCGAATTCATGGGATTTACGGCTGGTCTCGTGGCAGTAACCACTGTACAGTTCATCGGTGGAGGCGAACAGACATTAGCAAAATGGCTCGCGAGCATTGCGGTTCAGAACTGTATGGTTGATAGCACTGAGCTCCTACCCGAAGAAACATATTGGGAGTTGTTCTTGAGGCGAGCGGGTATGAATGCGTTTGCCGCTCAGGAAGTTATTGCGAAGTTGAAGGCCCCGGATGGTGTTGATGCTACGAGTCCAAGCAAGGCTGGCCAATTTGGTTTGACTGCTTTTGTGGAGATGGGGAGGGAGCAGAGGATTGCTAGATTTGCTGGAGTTTGTGGCAGGGGTGTTCTGGAGAGAGTAAGTGATGTTGTTGATGCGAAATGGGATTAGAATGTTGCGAGTCGGGACAGGATTGCTGGATTTGTTGGTACGTGGATAGATACCCTGTTGCTGATTTGCTGATGTGCTGGATCTGGACATTTGCTTTATATCATGCTAGGTAATGGCCATATGTGCTTCATATAGCTGAAATAAATGTCATAAACTCCATACGTTTAAACTATTATCAGGGGCCGTGGAGGTCAGCATTGGTGCTTGATTTGAAGTAGCACTTTCGCTCTTAGATTCTTCATCGGAACAGCTTTCATCCGAGTCCTCGTCCGAATCCTCGTCCGAACTGCTGTCTTCACTACTACTCCCGCTGTTATCAATCATAGGTGTAGATCTTTGGCCGGAGCAAGTAGCTACAACCGTGCCAGAATTATGGACAATAGTCGAAGTCACAGGGTCTGCTTTCATTAGCATATCTTGGATCATCAATACAAGAATAGACTTACCATCATGAGCCTTCCACTCCCACGACCTCTCCACCGCCCCCCTCACTTTTCTCTACGCCCTCCCAAACCCTCACCATCCCATCAATTCCCCCCAGCCCAAACCTCCAAACCTCCCTCCCCCTCGAAAATATCCACCCCCAACCTCTGATTCGTCCACGCCTCCCTACCCTCCAACCACGCAACCACCTTCCCAGTAACCCTAACATCATAAACCAACAGCCCTCCACTCTTCCTCTCAACCACACACAGATACCTCCCACACCTACTCCAAACCGTCTGCGTGACCCCTCCTCCTCAACCCCCGCATGCTGATCCGCAGCCTCAGCAACACTCCACTGCGCAACCGTGCCCCCCATGCCATTAGCATCATAAAGCCCAACCCACCTCGTCCATGTCCCCGCAGCCAGCATCCCAGCATCCTCGCCCTGCATACCCAGTGCACTCACAATACCACGCATGCCTACCCCGCCCCCCTTCATCTTATGCCGCTTGCTCGGAATAGTAGGCAGCCTCGTCACCGGCCCCTGACCATTCCTCTCTACATCGAATAGCGCGATTAGGCAGTCTGTTCCTGCTAAGAATGTTGACGGGGAGGACCAGAGTAGGGAGGCCGGCGTGTAGTAGGCTTCGGTGGTGGGGGAGATGAGTGGGTAGGTTGCGGTGGGGGTTGTGCTCGGGTAAAGGGCGTTCAGGAGGCGGGTGGGGAGGGAATTGGGAGTCGATAGGTAGAGAGTTGTGGACGGCTCGGTGAGCGTGAAGTGTGGGTAGGGGGCGACGCAGTTTATGGAGGTGGGATGTAGATGTGTTGTGTAGGGTGTGAGAGTCTTAGGGGAGGTAGAGGAGAGCAGGTCGGAGGGAACGACGAAGGTGCGGACGCTGTTGTCTGCGCTTGAGGTGAGGATGCTAGTTCCATCTGGGGTCCTGGAGGTTGTCAATAGAGGTACTTGAGCTTGATGGGGAGTACTTACCATTGAGCGCATTTGAAGAAATTTTGTTCTGCATCTTCCTCCCTAGCTTCTACAGCTAGTTGGAGATGTGAGGAAGCAGGAGTGGGAAGAACAGGAGTGCAAAGGCTCTCTTGTCGAATTCTAGACTCTGCAATCGAGCAACAGTATGTGTGTCCCGTGGAGGCTACGATTTTGGGTGTCTTTGGCTCCATTCTCGGGGCAAGATCCCCAAGTCTGCTCCACATGTCTTCCCAGGTCCAGCTGGGTTGAGAAATGTGATATTTGAAGTTTGGAGAGTTGCATTATGAATGTCTCTTGAAGAGTTGTAAAATCAAACGATTAGATAAAATCGAGGCAATTGCCGGTGGTCACCGCTTTCGGCACGTGCCACCGCGTCGACGCGTTTTGAGGGGCAACGCTCATCTAATCTAATTTTTGTTTGCTTTTTCTTACTTCAACACGTTTTAAAGCCAAAGCATTTCACCTTGTCCTAACCGTCAAGTCTCGCATGAAACAAAAAGAGCAGTTGAAGCTATTCCCATTCCCAATCTCGACACAATGCCACCAAAAACTGCATCCAAGAAGCGTCCCCGCGCTGAATCTAGCGCTGCTGATACCAAGCCGCTCCATTCATATTCCTGTCCCCGGACTCAAGCCTGATACTCGCCTCAAGGTCTTCGAACAAGAATTTCATGTTCACTCCACCATACTCAAACTTCACTCTAACTACTTCCGTCGATTTCTCGATTCTCCCGACAAAACCGGGGCTCCTGCCGCGCCACTCTTTCAATTTGAATATGTATCCGTAGTGGACGAAGACAGAACGTGGGCGCTGGACCCTATTGAAAAGGTAGAACCTTCCGATAATTTCCTCCAAGATTCTTAGATACAATCATCCCCCCAATGAGCAATGACAAAGCTCTGGTTTATCAGAAGACGACAAATGTCTAGACTTGAAGAACGCCATCCTCAATAGCCAGAAGTCCCATCCCATAACAATCTTCGCAGCAGATACAAATCTCTGACCATCACTATCGAGTCTCTCCTTCTTCTCCTCACTACCCAAAAAGCCCGTCAACCCTTCCATATCAGCGAACTTGATTGTCGTAATCGCATCATATTCTACAAACGCACTCTTGGCGGTCTCTTCGTCGATACCAATGCCCAAATCAACGCTGAATAGCTCTTTGCACAATGATCTGTTGGCGGGGGAATTGAATTGCTATTGAATCAGTATTTTCAGAAGTTTGCGAGTTTGGGAAAGACCAATGACTATACCGCGTGATAATAGGTAACACCATGTTTCATCAAGATTGGAGCTGCCATTTCGACGTGCTGTTCGCATTCGATCTGGAACTCTTCGAATGTGAGGCTGGCCTTGCGTGTTAAGAGAATTGTTAGAGTTGGGCCGTTAGAAGTGGCCATTTTGAAATGTGAATTGGTGAAGATGGTGATGGACGAGGAAGTGGTTGCTTGGACTTGGAAATTGGAAACTGAGAAGCATTGGAGCTGCTTTTACAATAAATACAGTCCAGATAGGGTGGTCTATTCAAGGTCAATAATAATCCTTGGTAGTACCGCTTTCTCTGTCCATGGCGAGCTGGGCTGGTTATCCCAATTAGGAAATCAATACAGTCTTGGCATTTTGAAAAGGGCATGGAACTTTTCAAAGGTGTTCCCATCTGCTATTAGATTGCCGTTCAAAGTTGGAATACCTTTACCTTGTAGTCAGCTTGAAAATCCCAGTGTTTATGTCTGCAAACAAGCTTGCAATTCAGCAAGCAAATGTAACAATTGCTACCTTAGGTATGTTACAAGTACCTACGACGCTCGTTTAACAAAAGGGGGTGGCGAAAGGGGTTCGGTAGAACACCGGGATCTTCCTAGTGGCCCACTTCCCCACATAACACTTGTTGACGCCCGTGGAGCTGGGAGTCCGCGTCTAGCAACACCCTTATTCACGACGGCAGCATTTTACAAATCCGACATCGAAAAGATACCTATGTCGCCATAAAGAGCGTTGTAATAAATGACATGGACATGGACTTCTTCTACGATTCAGCAGACGATTTAGCCACCAGCCGCTGTGAGGCGCTCAAAGATCCCAGCTATGTGAACCTTGCCTTGTCAATGTAAGCTCTCACAACTCTTCATAACCGGCCAAACTGACAAAGCAATAGCTTCATCCTCCTCGGAATCCTCGTATCCTACCTCCCACAGCATTATCGAATTATCGCAAGAGGAACATCCGAAGGAATCTCCCCCTATTTCATCCTACTAGGAACTACCTCCGGAACATGTGCGCTTGCGAATATCTTGGTCCTTCCAGTCTCCCGAGCAGATGTAGCATGCTGCAAGACGGTCAGTCCGTTTGAGTGTATGGCTGGTCTTTTGGGTATTGCACAAGTCGGGATACAGTGGTTCTGCTTCACTGTCATGTAAGTGGTAGCTCCGGATAGGTGGAATATAGTTGCTAACACCCCGAAATAGTCTCTTCTTATTCCTCATCTTCTTCCCCAGAGGTCCAGCCCTCCCAAACAATAGCAAGGAGAACCAATACACATGGAAAACCGCCGTCTCGGTCGCATTTGCCTGCTTACTATGGGGCCTGATCATCATTTTCGTCAGTGTCGGCTTAATATTCGCACGACCATATCAGCTGGGTATCTGGGCAAATACTCTGGGTATTACGGGAACGGTACTTGCTGCTATACAATACCTACCACAGATATGGATGACGTGGAAGCTGGGGGATGTAGGGAGTCTGAGTATTCCCATGATGCTTATTCAGACTCCTGGCAGCTTTGTGTGGTCTGGGAGTCTGGCTGCAAGATTGGGATGGGCAGGGTGGAGTATTTGGGGGTTATTTCTTGTTACCGGGTGTCTGCAGGGATGTTTGTTAGTAATGGGTATCTGTTTTGAGGTTAAGGCAAGACGGGCGAAGATGAACAGTGAGGAAGAAGTCGTAAGTCATGTTGTGGGTCTCGAACTTGCTGGAAGCAATGCTAAATTGAAGCAGCACTCAAATGCCAGGTGCATTGTGGGCTATATCCAAACCGAGGGAGATTCTATCGAGACGGATGATGAAGGGAACGCAGAGGTAGAAAATGAGGGCACAGAGAGACAACCGCTTATTCCAGGGAAGTCCTCTCGGAAATCGAACGGGGGCAAACTGTAGGATATTGATTTTGGTTAACTAAACATCGTAAATCAAAATGCACCGCACCAAATTGGCAACGCAGGTACAAACTCAAGATTCTTGTTTCCGAGGATTTCACCGTCAGTGCGAATCTCTAATTCAGTTCCGGTTTTCAGGTAAGTCATTGGGCTTTGTCCTCTATCACACCTGTGCCTTTTTTACCTCCTTTATATCTAAGAGTTATAGAGAATGACCGGTTTTCTGGCATCGAACGACAAGGCTATTTAGTCCTTTGGTTTGTTTTCAGACTTTCAGGATGTTATGATGGTTGTAGAAGGACCTTTGACATTTTGAGGTCTCAACCATCGAGACGAGCGCACAGTACTGGAATTCCACTTCCATCCTCCTCAACCCTGCTCTACCCATAAACCCTCCTCGGCCAAATATTCATCGCCGTCTTCACCCCGCCTCTCAGCGGCAACCCCGCATGCTGCACCCTCTCATCCCCCGTTCCATTCGCATGCAGATTAACCCAAAACACCACACTGCCCCTCCGTGGCACAAACGCCGTTCCTCCATCTTCATGATTCCTCCACTTCCCTTTCCCTTCTCTCCCTCTTCCGGACTCAATATACGGGAACCACGTCTCGCCTCCCACATCACCACCCCCCTTCTTCAAACCCACCTCAGTCTCAGTCTCAGACTCAGACTCAAGCTCAAGCCCATCCAAATACACAAAAAAACTCGCTACCCGATTAAAGGCCACCCCCCTCCTCCCGCCAGGCAAAGGCTGCGGCGCAGGATACCAATCATAATGCAGATCGAATTTCCCACCTGGCGCGTACCGCACTATCTGTGGGGTGCCGAAATCCTCTGTGGGTGCGAGAAGAGCGGGACCGAGGAACGAGCGTGCGCGCCCTAGGATGCACGATACGGCGGGTGTGGAGGGGGGCAGGGCGCCGGAGAGAGAGGTGCGGGCGCGGTCGGGCGTTGAGTGGAGGGAGGTGGAGTGGTGGAGCAGGGAGGGGGTTAGGTTTGGGAGTCTGGGGAGGATGGTAGGTAAGTACAGGTAGTGTTAAGGAGAGGGGAGGATGAATTGTGGAAAGAGGGAAAGAAAATGAAACGAAAGGAATGGGAAAAGTGGAAGTAGAAGTGGAAATTAGAGATGCAATACCCAACGGCGATGATCGCTTCTGCTTCGCGTGCGGAAATGAAGTTATTGATGTATATCAGCAGGGGATCCGTAGAGATTATCTCCGTGGTATAGTGATGGTCCTCACACACAAAGTCCGAGGACATCAAGCCGTCTCCCCATGGCGTGTATTTCGAGCACCATCTAGTCAAAATATCAGTATCAGTCAATTGAGTCCTACACGATTTACTACAATCAATATTCCAGGAGTGACTAGCTGACTCTGGAACAACCGCCCCCAAGATGTTTGAAAAAAGAAGATCCATATTCCACGAGAAAGTCAACTCACAAAAAAGCTACGAATGCCGCGCAAATGGCCGTTATACCCAAAGCTGTTTTTCGGGTTGGTTTATACTATACGCATTTTCATTGCGTTAGTAATCCCAAGGTGATCATAATTCACGGGGGGAAACTTCACTCTCACTCACCATATTGATTCATTCATACATTTATAACTACAGAAATAATAATCCCCTTCCCAGAAACTGCGGATAACCTCTCCCCATATATTGCCGTTACAAGAAACACAAAGTACTGTCTACCTAAGGTATTCGAGCCATCTCCTCTCCCGGGAAGGAGCTCCGATGTCAGCATTGATTAACTGGTGATATATTTCGGCGACGAATAAAAGAACTCTCCAAAAATATGCCTAAATAGGAGGTGGCAACACCCGAATCCCTCATCACAAATTCCTAGGATCGTCATTCGTGCATCTGGAGAACCAAGTATATTAACTGAGTGTTCTGGCTATAAATCAAAATGCGGGGAAGAAATTGAGCTTTGTGCAACCACATGGATGGTGTGCAAATGAAGTTTTAATATATAATAGCACCCTTGATTGCCGAAATGTCACATTAATATTTTTGTATTGAGAGTTCATTAGCTATCTCTATCTAGGAACAACCTCTCATATTATTTGTGCAGTAAAACCAATGCGAGTGAACTTTTTTCTCTTCTTTGTAAATACCGGATTAATCTTTTGACTTGAAAAGAAGGGCCGCCGAATGAAGAGGGGGCATCATGTGAGAAAGGAAACGTGAATCCAACCATGGGATCTCTGGAACTTAGCCGACAACCCGTGCCAGATATGCCAAGTCCGTCACAGCTTATCTTCGCATGCAGATATATCTGATGCTAGATTCAGAATAGTGACGAATCCCGGTTTCATGCCATTCTACCTTATTTTTTTCCGTCGCCAAATGTTTTCTCTGTTTCCCCGAATTCACGGTCCATGAGAGCAGTTTCGGCTCGCTCCTCGGCATCCGGGTCATCCTCAGTTGGTGGTGGGCGGTCATTGAGAACTATGCTGCGTCAGTACTGCAATCTTTGCATCGGAAGGAAAGCTTACCAGGCTCCTTCCAACCATTTAACTTTTCATTTTCCAGGTAGGTGTGGAACGAGCAGTAAAGACCAAGGATCCGATCAAAGAACTTGATACCAATGTTCAATTCACGAACGACAAGCTCCAACTTCAGACCTGGGTTCATCAGACGAAGGATATCATCTTCGAGCCAGAAGGAATCGATTCGTGATTCTTTGGTGGCCTCCTCATGCTCCTCGTCATCTGACATGTCCTCTGGATCTAATCCAGGCCCCTCCCACGCTTTGACCTTCATGATTCCCAAAGGCTTGATGTTGCCAGCCACATCAGTATGGTCCTTGATCGTCGCAACCTCCGAGACAAATTGGGTAGATGCCCGCTCAATCTCTACAACTTCATAGGCCTTCGTTTCAGTCTTGATAATGTAGATACCCCCGCTCTCGGCCTTTTTGAATAGATTGTCACTCCCCTTGAAAGCGAGGGCAGAGTTGAAGATTCGCGTCGCTTGTGCACCAGAAAAGCCAACATTAACGGCAGCATGCTCATTTTGTGGGTCATTGTCCGACTGCCACGCCTGAGTCGCGACAAATACGCTTTGGTAGAAACCGCCGCAGACAGTCGAAGCCGCAATGTTGAAATCTCCAGGCAGCTCAGTTCGGAAGCTCTTGATGGCCATCAAGTCCTTCTCAGCCAAGTCACAGATTCTGCGAGCAGCCATAACATCCTCAATGTACTCGGGGCAGACATTGTGCTGAAGAACATAGTTCAAGAAGTTTCGGATGACTGCAGAAGCTAAATTGATTTCTTCATCAGTATCCGCTCCAATTCGATTAGGGATAATGCGAGAGCTACGAAGTCAGCAATCCAAGTACCTCAGGTGGGGTATAATTGAAGTTGGGTAGAGCTCGGAATAATGAAATGAATTTGTGATAAGCAGCTCCAATATCATGGTGATGTGAGAATGGGCAAGAACTTACAAGAATCCCTTTGCAATTCCCTCAAAGTCAACAACCCAGTTTTCTGCTTCATTCGGATCGTAATACTTGGTATTCTTAACCCCCGAGCGGACGAAGTCGGTGGCTTGAACAGCAGCAATCTCCTCGGCAGTAGAAGTCTCCAGAGTTTCCTTGTCAAGAGCTCCACCCGTGAAGGACTTTCCGGTCGCCTCGATGCCTCCTATGATGAGGTACTTGGAGAAGATGTTGCTGCGAACAGAATCAAGCTTACGGCGGGCTCTATAGCGCTGGATGCATGTCTCAATACGTCTGTTTGAGAGTTTAGTGGATTGAATTCTTCCTGACATGTGCTACTTACTGGTGGAAATCTCTGTCCCTGATAGATTGTTAGCATGAGGCATGCAAGACCGATGGGAAACTCACGGATGATAGAGATCAGATTCCACCTGGTAGTCCTCGGGAGTTGTAGGCGGATCGGCATAGAACTCTACAGTTTAATTAACACTATCATTGTAAAGGATTCAGTATAACATACCTTCAAATCCGGTAGGATTGACCTTGAGTTTCTTGTGGATCCCGCTGCTCTTCTTTTTCTTCTTTACTTCAGCAGCCACAACACCAGTCTCTCCAGAATTCTCAACACCAACACCATTGACTTCTGCATTGTCGACGACGGTATCTGAAGCGACGCCAGACTGTAGCGTTGGAGTGGTGTGTGGGGATGGAGCAGGGAAGTTGATATAGGGAGCATTATGGGCATCAGATGGTCTAAGAGCACCGGTAAGTTCAACCCGACTCCTGCTATGGTGGGTACTGCGCCCAATATCAAATAGGTCCTCCTTGGTGTAACGCGGGCCAGTCAATTTTATCTTGGGTGTCTGGCAGTGGGTAGATGGAGCTGCGTTGGGGTCGATATCTCCAAGTACTGGAGAGATGACACCCGTACACGGTTGCTGTTGTTCGGCCATATCGATCTGCTCTGGGTAATAGTGAGATTTCAGAGCTGTCGTATTCAAGTCTCTGTCCTTTGGCCAGAGGTTTGGTCGTGATTGGAAGGAGAGCTGGTGAGGGTGGCAGGGCTGTGCAAGGGAGAAAGGTTGGAGAGGAAGTGACACGAGTGAATACAAAAGAGGGAGGTGAAAGCGCAAGTGAATCGGTCAGATGTTGTATAAACTCTTGTAACGTTCGTTGTTGAGTGAGACAATGAAAGTTCACGGCACCAGCTGACCAGGACTTCTGGCTTCTGGCTTGGGTATATCATCAAAGGATAAGGAGCGGCCTCTAGGAGAGGTCCTACATAGCATAGCTCACCTACGAATTGCAAGATTTAGTTCCGTTGGAGAAGTGAAGACTGCTTGCTATCCGTGTTTTTGTTTTTGGTGTTGGTGTTGGTGTTTGCTCTGCATTAGAAGAAGCAAACGACGTCGATTCACCGGCTGCTATCTATCTGGACACGAAAGGCGGTGTAGCCAGAGGCTTATTATATCTGTGGAGTTGTTAGTCGATTCTACCTTCTTCGTATTCTCACCCTCCCATAGAAGGAAGTGAAGTGAAAGTCAATAGGTGGAGGAGAGTGAGTGAGTGGCTGTGCTGTGTTGTGGAGAAAGCCGCAGCAAAAACAGCAAAAAGCAGCACTGATTGTTATGGAATTCTAGTCGCCCGGCGCATTATAAATTGGTGCCGCTTTTTCTTCCCCCATTTGCTATCGGAAGCGCAATCGCAGCCACCAAAAAGATTACGCCGTACAGTATCTACAGCTGCGACATTACCTTTTTTGTCCTTCTGCAGAGACGCCGCTGGACGCCAACAAATCTGCATAGAAGCCACGACAGCCCAGCCAACCGCCGCCCTTTTCGCTGTTCGCCTTGCGCCATCCTGCAATCAGCCATTAGCCTGCTGTCCATCCATCCATCCTCTTCGCCCTGCTTGCTCACGGCTCACTGCTCAGCCTTCATTTTACGAGAGCTCTGACCGTGTTTTCTTTTTAAAAGTGAGCGCAAACCAGCGCATACATTTCTATATTATTTCCTCTACATCATGATACTTTCATAGCATTTGCGACCCGAGTCAAGATGGCCAAAGCTCTGCCCACGCGCGCAGATCTCGTCGCCTACCAGCAAGGTGTCGCAGGCCAGTAAGTTGCGCAATTGGGCGCAACACTTTGGATTGGAATGCTGACATGCTAGCAGTGATGGTACACTGTGCGACGTCGACGGCGAGCTTTTCATTAAGCCCTGTACCCCCGCCGAAGTCGCATTCTACGAATCCTCTCTTGCGACCCACCAAGACTTCGCCGAATTTATGCCCACGTTCCTGGGAACGCTGACGCTGGACGAGCAGCAGAACGGCCAGACGATTGAAGAAGTGGGCGCTGCTTTGATCGCCAAGCATACCATCCCCGATGTTCTAGGTGCTACAAAGTCGAGCAAGAAGATAGTCACGGACCAAGCTGTGGTACTTGAGAACGCGGCGCATGGCTTTGTAAAGCCTAATATTCTGGATGTTAAGTTGGGGGTGAGGTTATGGGCGGACGATGCACACCAGGATAAGAAGACAAGATTCGATAAAGTTACAGAGGAAACTACGCATAAAGACTTGGGCTTCCGGATCGCGGGCATGAGAGTATGGCAGGGCGCCAAAGCAGTCGGAAAAGACATAGACGCAGACGGCTACAAGATCTACGATAAAAACTACGGGCGTTTTGATCTTCATAACGGAAATGTACATGAAGCATTCAAGAACTTCATCTTCGCCGAGTCGGCTGGTGTTGATGAAGAGTTGGGCAAATTAGTGGCGCAGGCGTTCCACGCGGATGTTTGCAGGATACAAGAAGTATTAGAGGGCCAGGAAAGCGTCATGTTCTCTTCTAGCCTCTTGTTCGTGTTTGAGGGCGATGGAGTTGCTCTGCGCTCTGCTATGGAGGAAGCAAGTCGTTCTCCGGCGACGCTTCAGAATGACGATGGAGATGTGTCGTCAGAAGAGGACGAAGATGAGGATACGAGCCCCAAAATCTATAGTGTCAAGGTCATTGACTTTGCACATGCAAAGTGGACACCGGGTATGGGTCCTGATGAGAACTCTTTAGTTGGGGTCCGGAGTGTGGCCAATATATTGAAGGATCTGGGGAGTGTTTGATGCTTGGGAATCTGGGGCATGGCGGCATGGATATGGAGTTTACATTGATATAGACTTGGCATTGCGCTATACTTGCTATGTGTTACCTAGGTAGATACCCACATGGACGGCATAGAAATCCACTCGTTGTTGTTGAACTTAGTCAACCTGTCCTGCCATGCATCTTGGTGTCAGATCGGGTGACTGAGACTTCAGACCCCTTGCTCGACATATTGAGAAGGGTGAGCCTTTCCAAGCGGAACGTGTTGTTGGGCATTCTAAATATCATTTCTTTACGAAACCTGTATTCGAAAGCCGCCATAGCCAGTATGGCTCAGCACACCTCCCATCACCCAAAACCAATACATAGCAACTGTCCCTCTCCATTGACCAACGCCAGTCAAGAACACGAACAAGTACTCTCTACTCCAAGTCATCTCTACATCTCTTCCACATGCCTCCCCATGCTAGATGAGGCAAAACTAGACACCGCGATCGGTCCCAGAGTTGCTTGCATGCCAGCCATGTGATGATACGAGGCAACAGGAATGGGATTTGTATATGGAGCAGTGTGCTTTCGGTTCCGCCTCAGCACAAGTTCGGGCTCCGAATCGGAAGTTTCTGGCTCTAAATTGGCAGTCGCGTCCCAATCTGGGTTATACAAAGCTGACCATTTTTTGACCAGTTTCGCGGGTGTATCGGCAGACTCTCCTTCAAATCCTCTACCTTAGTAGCCTGAAAGGTGAAAGTCTTGTAGTTGTAGGTCATAAGGAACATAAGCCCTGGGGAAGAACTTTGAGCAAATGGGTAGAATATGATACTATCTGATATGCCCATTTCTTCACCCACCAATTCGCCCCCTCGCATCTCTTTATCTTTCCCTCTCCATTTTATTTTCTATTAGGGCTCTTGTGGAATTGGACATCGCTCTGAGTCTTGTTGTTCATGTTTGCTTTCTCGTTAGTGCTGGGTGATAACTCCTCCATCTAATATTCCATTTCTCCCGGCCGTTGGGAGCTGGACCTACCCACACTCCAGGATTCAGGTAGCAAGCCTTTTCGAATGCAGTCAACTTCTGATGTTGTCGCCGTTCAACAGGACGAGATGGACAGAACCGTATAATTCCTCTCAGAACTCCCTCAAAGTCAAATTTGGCTCATAACTGGCGGCCGATGCTAGAGTGCTGAGGATTATTTACGAGGATTGTTGTCATTGTCATTAAAGCTGTAGTGGGAGGCTCTAGAATGGTTGCAATCTCTGGTCCGGTAATTTCCCATTTTCCTGTTACATCGAACGCCCAGGAAGGGAGTGTTTCGCTTTCCGATGGGATTGGTGCAAGTATCAGAATAGGATCCTGGTCCAGTATAATTCTTGCCTTTATGATACCACCGACGAGGATTGTCTGAGAGGTCCTAGGTTGACTGTCCTCAATTCTTGTCGCTGATTCCCAAGCAGGATCAAATCGAGCTCGCCATTCCTTCTGCAATGACCAACTTTCGGTAGATTCCAGTTCTAAACTTCTCATCTTCTTGCCATCAAAGACCAGATGCTTGCCTTTGTGGATCATAGCGAATCTGATTTTGATTCCCCCTGGAAGTCTCATGAAGAAGCAGTCGAATCTTCCTCGAAAAAGAATTGCCCTTGAGCTCTGGTTTCTCCACCAACAAGGTCCTCATAATCATGACCTCTCCACTTCATAAGCCACTTCTCAAACTTGGGCCTGGAAAGTCTGCATGATGCCTCAAAATCAGCTGAGAGCATTGGCTCACGTTCCCCAGTGCTCATATTCACCATCCTAGAGCATGCACTACACATACGCATAATGCCTCTTGGATTTCCGAAAGCAAAGGTAGCATAGGGTTGGCTAAAAGGACCAGTTTCGTAATGAATTTCTATAGAATAGTTTGATGCATCAATAGATGAATAGCGACTCGTACATACAAGTCGATACCTTCTGGTTGCGTCCTAGTCCTCGGAGTTGCCTGATGAACTTGAACGTTTGGTCAACGCATCTGTTTTAGGTTTTGCTGTGGACTTCGATGCTGGTGCAACTTGAGAAGCTGTCACATTGCTTTTGTCTGTTAAAGCGCCAGAAGCAACGCGTTTTGACCTTGGCGTTGATTGCCCGCCCTCATTCTCCTTGTCATGGAAGTCTCGGGGTAACGGCCGTTTTGAAGGCAGAACTGGTGAAGTAAATATGGTACTCTGTTCCATGGAAGTCAGAGCCATACAACTCAGCCTTTTCGATACGTGATCCTTCAAAGCAGTGTCTTGCTTTAGTTTACCTCAAGATTCGATAATGGTTGGATTCGGGGAGACGCGTCAATCGCGCTCCGAAGTAAATAGATCCACAAACAAGGCTGGGCCATGAGGCTACGAAAACACACCCTTGCTTGCTAGGGGCCAACCTTAAAATATCCCATCTCGAGCACAACCCTCTGTTCTCAACTTTATCAGCGAGCAAGTAATAATGAATATCCCAGGACTTGGCCAGGCAGCTCCTGCTGTATGCCGAACAATCAATCTCTCTGAAAAGGCACAAAAAGCTGACCATAAATAGGCTACATTCTCCGCACCAACTATCCAAGCAGCAGTAGCAGTCCATGACCTACAAGCCAATTCAGAATGGCGTTTCGAAGTCGCATATGGACAAAGTATTGAAGTCAAGGTTTGATTTCCTACTCTGCGTCTATATTTTAAGCTAATATTCTCAAGATCCTTTCAGGAACCGCCGAGATCTTTGGTACAGAGCTGGCTGTCAACCATACATACACATTCCGCGGCACCAAATCATCAATTTTCACCTGGCATGGCTGTCGAATTGAAGTCAACGGGCCCTGCGAAGAGTACATGGCAGAAGAAACGCCCATGATAACCTACGTCAACACACATTTCGCCTTAGAAAAGCTACGAGACGATGCAATTCAGAACGGAGGGGAGGGACCAAGGGTTCTGGTTGTAGGACCAAATAATGCTGGGAAAACCAGTCTGGTGAAGCTGTTGACGGCTTATGCGACACGGATGGGACGTCAGCCTATGGTCATCAATACAGATTCGAGAGAAGCTTTGCTGTCGATTCCGGGGACACTTACGGCTACGCCTTTTGCTTCAATCATTGATGTTGAGCATGGGTGGGGAAGTAGTCCTACGAGTGGACCGAGTCCAGTGCCTGTGAAGCTGCCGTTGTGCTATTATTATGGATTGGCAAGCCCGGAGGATGATACAAAGTTATACAAGCCGATTCTCACGAGGCTGGCGTTGGCTGCTGCAAGCAGGCTAGCTGATGATCCGGTTATTAGGGGGACAGGAATGATTATTGATACTCCTGGAGTTATTAGCCAAGGAAAGGGTGGCTATGACTTAATATCACACATCGTCTCGGAATTTTCAGGTGAGTTAGATGATCACTATTTCTTGGTTTCGCTAATGCTATAAATGTAGTCAACACGATCTTGGTCCTTGGATCCGAGAGATTACACAGTGAGATGCAGCGCAGGTTCTCTGCATACAAGACAAGGTCAGGCGAGGCAATTACTCTAGTGAAGCTGGATAAATCAGGTGGTTGCGTCGATAGGGACGACACTTTTATGCAACAGATGCAAGAGGCTGCCATAAGAGAATATTTCTTCGGTGACCCAAAACGAACTCTTAGTCCACATACTCAACAAGTAAACTTCGATGATGCTACAATCTACAAAATCCATGAAGGTTCGTCTCCATTTCTGGACACGATATGAACCAGCTGACTCTATTCAGCAAACGCAATGCTTTCGTCATTTCTCCCAGGCGGCGAAGAAGATAGCCAGCAAGTAGGGTTATATGAGAATGTGGAGCCGTCCTCAATGATGCTGCATTGCCTACTCGCAGTCATGTATGCATCGACACGGGACTCACAGGAGACAGTTCGGGATGCGAGTGTAATGGGATTTGTGTACGTAGCGGAAGTTGATGAGAAGAAAAGGAGACTCAAGATCCTTGCCCCTTTGAACACCAGAATTACAGATCGACCTATGATCTGGGGTAGCTGGCCAGAGACTACAGTGAGTTTAATATGATTCACGGCTTTCATTGACCAAACGTTTTCCAGTACAAATAAAATGCAGTGCAATAAACCATCGTTGATAGATTGCTGGTCATGATTTGGTAATACAGTACGCCAAAACAGACCTCCCAATTACGCCAATCCAATTCCCTGCCAATCCCTGCGCATTTCCTATATCCATCCATGCCAGTACCGTCGCTATTGACACTTCCTTCATGCTTCATGCCTCCGAGCAAACCATGGCAGCTTAATCCCTAGTCTGTACCTTATGATCTCCCTTCACAGCCTCGGCATAAGTAGGCGGCACCGCACCGCCACTACTTCCCTCCGCACCATTATTGTTCCACGTTCCGTTCTGATCCTGATGAACGGGCGGGGCCATCGGAGCCGTCGTTCCATACGCACTTTGCTGACCAGGTCGCGCATTCTTTGCAGGAACTCTTGTCTTTCTGCCGTTGGGAGAAGTGACGATTACATAGGTGACTCGGCCCTCCTCGGCATCTTGGGGAAGAGAGTCGTAGTCATATTCGGGGAATTTGGCGATGATGTACCATGCGTGGAGGAGTCCAGGGACGAAACCCAGCATGCAAAGGCAGATGTTGATGAGAGAGTCGGCGGAGCATATGCCGCACTTGACCCAGACTGTGAAGAAGTTAGTGTTTGTTCAGTAAGAGTGTTGACGTCCAGCTCCGGTGGATGATCGAGGGGTTGGTCAAGGCTGAAAGCAATGCAGCTCTGAGAGCTCGATTCTTTCTGTGACCTAAGAACCGACTTGACTCTCCTATGATCATCCACGGGCTTTTAGACATATCGGTATCTCCAACCAACACGAGTCCATTTGGTGGAAGCAAAGTGCTGCCTAGAGGGGCGAGTCCTTACCTGCAATTGGGGGAAAGAGGATGGCAATCAAGCCGAGGAAGATATCTGAAGAACACATTTTGAGTTTGGTACTGTTGTTAATGATATGCGCTTGGTGGTGAGGAGGTGAAATGGTTTTGTTGTTGCAACGGAGAGATCCTTTGATTCATGGAGGTCATGTCAGGTCAGGTCGAAGGGAAGGGGCTCAGCCGTACTTCCTTCGTCATCATATCACGTGTGGCGCAACATTGTGCTAGACTCCGAGATATGCGCTAGCTGTTCTGGAATAAGGAGATTTAATAGCCGCGCAGAACCCCTCCAAAAGAAATAATAAGCGCGCTTTGTTACCCACCCTCATAAAAATCTTCAAGATAATCATCACAGATCTAGCCTAAAGGCACGCTTAAGCACACACTGACGCCTTAAGAACTCCCATCAACCAAAGTACAAGTCAAAGGACCGGGAGTGGGGCGATACAGTGTCTAATGGAGGATGTTGATATGACTGGTGTGGGTTCTGAGGGTACTCAGAAGGTACACAAGGGTCAAACGGCTCCACAGAATCAGAAGGGGGATAATGCTGAAAAGAATGAGAAAGTCATAGATTCTGATTCGGACGACGACGATCCAATTGTTTGCTCCTATGACATTTATATCAAGCCAAGAGCCACTGCGGACCGTCAATTTGTGGTTATGCAATTCCCCAATCGCGACTCGAGCCAACCATACAACGAAAAGTCCGAGAGTGCGCCTCTGGCCATCCGAATGAAACCAAAAGCTGGCATGTTTGAGATGGACGTCCCAGTTGACCCATGGCACAATTACGACAGGCTGAAGGGTGTTGTCATGGGAGATGCTCTAAGCAAGAGCGAAAACCTAAAGGGGGCTGGGAGTCACGGATTGGCATCTGGTTTTAGTATCGGAGCTCAACCAGCAAGTAGAGGGCGTCAGAGGACTGCGGCAAATGAAGAACTTGACCCGCAGCCTCTTATTGGAAACTTCGAAAACTCCGTTCGCAATCGTAAGGTCTTGGCAAAGCAGACTTTAGGTGGACAGTCAGTACCGAAGAATGGAATCCGCCCTCAGTATATGGTTGGTGTCTTTCAAGGCGGTATGTAATCTCCCGATCCTGACCGAAGCATTGATTAATTGTGATCATCAGAACAACTACATCTCACACCTGTTGACCATTTCGTTCAGATGCGGCCACAGTTTCATCACATCGATGCTTTGGCTGAGGCCGCAGCTCGTGCCCTCCCTCGGGCCGTAGTTGCTCGTCCACAGGAAGCACGTGCCGTTCATCTGACAGCAAAGTCTTCGATTGATGGCGAGGAAGAAAATGACGAGACCATGGCCGATCGTATTGCAGCTGTTCAGGCCGAACCGTGGAACAGCTTCCGGGTGGTTGATGAAAATAGTGACGAGGCCTGGGCTTCTTTCTATGACACCATGTTCGTGGGTGCCGACACTGGTCTTAAATCAAACGAGGAGCTGCGTGCGAATATTCCTAAGCTCAAATCCGTCTGGAGTAATGCCGAGTACTTGGAGGCTATTGCTCCGAAACGGCAGACAGTCAAGGCAAAGGACAAGAAGTTGAAGGGGAAAGAAGTGGTGGCAGAAGAAGATGACTTTGATTTGTCTAATTTGGAAGATACGGACAGCGAGTGAATACGAGTTCATGGCGAAGAATAGGGACGATTGCTGCATTTCCAGGCGTGTAAAAGGACAATACCCTTGCATTGATGGCGTTCACTAGACTAGGGTTCATAGAAAGCATGAAGAAACAACAACTGTACCATATTTAATACTCCTAAAAGGGATGTTGATTTGCAATCGATATAATAAATTTTACCTCTCCCCTGAGTATCTAGAGCGGGGACACCACCCTTAAGTCCGAACGCGATAACGATTACTGGCGCGGGAGCTCTGAAAGCTTACTTTACATTTCACGCCCCTCGGCTTCTCAACCAAACTCCAACATTTGGGTCTCTTCAGCGCAGCTCGGGGGATTGAAGATGGCATATCTTGCCCCTATCCACCGGCCGAGCAGCGTGCGCCATGCAATTAAGTTGAATCTTCTAGACCCCAAAGAGGAATGTTTAGTCCTTGCGTATGTCACCCCCACATAAACACCAAGCAAGACCTGCTAACTCGCACACAGCAAGGCAAATCGGGTCGAAATATGGACTCCAGGTCCAGAAGGTCTGGTAATGCTTCACAGCAAAGCCATCTATGGACGCGTGTCCATGTTCGCAAAGATCCGCCCCCAGGGCTCCGATGTCGACCACCTCTTTATAGGCACAATCCGCTTCCAATACTTCACTGTATGCTGGAACCCCACCACACGAGAATTCGACACCGTACACTCATTTGTAGATCTTACGGAAAGGCAGATGAAGGATTCGCAGAGCAGAGATCTGTGTAATGTCGATCCGACTGGGAGGTACCTGACTATAGAGCTCTTTGCGGGGGTTATGAATCTTATCAAGGTCAAACAACCTAGGAAAGGAGTCCGGAAGGCAGACAATTATCTGGATAAGCCGGAACAAGTACGGATTACAGAATTGCGGGTCCGGGCGTCGACGTTTCTATACACCGAATCAGATAGACCAAAAATTGCATTCTTATTCCAGGAACCGAAGGGCGAAGTCAAGTTGGCTACTTATAGGCTGGTGGATGATAAAGGTGCCTTTATGACTTTTGAACCTCAGAAGGACCGAGAGGATTACGTTCGAGATCTGGATATAGGGGCCAGTCACCTTATCCCGGTGCCGAAAGGCGAGGAAGACCACAAGAGATATATCGTCAGAAATGCAACTTCAGTCAAAGCACAACTAGGCGGTGTTATAGTAGTGGGGGAGACGAAAATGACATACCTTGACGATGAAAGTAAGGCGGTGATCCACCATAGCTTGAAAGAGGCATCGATATTTGTTGCTTGGGAGAAAGTTGATGATTTACATTTCCTGCTGGCGGATGATTATGGAACTCTGCATCTTCTGACGCTTATTGTTGATGGTGCTGTGGTTTTGGGCATGGATGTTGTGAAATTGGGGAAAACGACCAAGGCTTCCGTCATGGTGTATATGGGTGGCGGAATTCTTTATATTGGCTCACACTCAGGAGACTCACAAGTGATCCGGTTGGGGGATCTCGATGGGGATGGTGTAAGCCTGGCGATTCTACAGACCTTGCCAAATATCGCTCCGGTTTTAGATTTCGCTGTCATGGACATGGGAAGCCGAGAAGGAGAGACTCAAATGAACGAATACTCTTCGGGACAGGCACGAATAGTTACTGGGAGTGGAGCTCACGAGCAAGGCAGCTTGAGAAGTGTTAGAAGTGGTGTTGGTCTAGAGGATATTGGAATTCTGGCCGATATAGAAGAAGTACGAGGGGTGTTCAATCTGCGTTCGAATAAGCAGTCTCAGGCAGACGATACTCTTATCGTATCGTTTCCCATGGAGACACGGGTCTTCACATTCGATTCCCAGGGGGAGATCGAAGAAGTCGAGTCCTTCAGAGGCCTTGCGCTAGATCGACATACACTTCTAGCAATAAACCTCCCGGGTGGGACGTTCCTACAAGTCACACCTGACTCAGTAACAATACTTGGCCAGGGCCGCCAGGCTCAATGGAATCCACCTACTGGACAGTCTATTACAAATGCGTCCGCCAATGAGGGTCATGTATTACTTTCAGTCAACGGACTTACACTAGTTTCGCTGGACTTACAGCAAGAATTAAAGGAAGTTGCTGCGCAAAATCTCAGCAACGGCGACCAAGTTGCTTGCGTTCACGTACCTTGTGATATTCTAGGCTTCGGAATAGTAGGATTGTGGAAGTCGGGCTCTATCTCTATCCTCAACCTCGCAACCCTCGAAGTCGTCCATTCCGAGGATCTGCGCCGGACTAACACGACATCTATACCTCGAGATATTGTCATGACACAGATACTTCCGAAGGCTGTTTCTGGACCCCATCTCTTCGTTGCAATGGAGGACGGGATTGTTCTGACCTTCAACGTGGACAAGGAGACATTCCACCTATCGGGCAGGAAGAGCGTAGTCCTCGGAACGCAACAAGCTCACTTTCAAGTCCTACCTCGAGAAGACAATCTTTTCAACATATTCGCAACTTGCGAGCACCCCAGTCTAATATATGGAACAGAAGGACGAATAGTCTATTCTGCAGTCACTGCAGAGAGCGCCGTGTGCGTATGCTCCTTTGACAGCGAAGCCTATCCAGGATCGATAATTGTTGCCACCGCAGAAAATATCAAACTCTCCCAAATAGATACCGAACGCAGAACTCACGTCCGGACATTACACATGGGCCGCAATGTTAGACGAATAGCATATTCTAAAACCGAGCGAGCCTTTGGCATTGGCTGTATAGAACGGAAGTTGGTTCGAGGAGTAGAGACGATCGCAAGCAGCTTCTCGCTCGTCGAAGAGGTCAACTTTGGCGAACTAGGAGAGCCATTCTGGCTCGATGGCGAACATGGTCAGGAACTCGTCGAATGCGTGACGCGTGCTGAATTACCGACTGCGTATGGATCTCATATACCCGTGGAGAGATTCATCGTTGGCACGAGCTACGCCGAGGAAGACAGACTTGGCGACACGAACGAACGAGGCCGCATATTAATCTTCGGCATCGATAGCTCCAGAACCCCTTACCTGGTCGCGGCTCACACCCTCAAAGCCTCATGTCGATGTGTTCGCATTCTGGACGGGAAGATAGTAGCAGCGCTGGTGAAAACGGTGGTCGTCTACGACTACACGGAAACCACCGAAAGCTCCGCAGCTCTCACCAAGCTCGCCACCTACCGCACCTCAACATGCCCTATAGACCTGGCCGTCACAGGCAACATCATCGCAGTCGGAGACCTCATGAAATCCGTCTCCCTACTAGAATACATTCCCGGCCTCGACGGCCTCGATGCCAAACTCACCGAAATAGCGCGGCACCACCAAGCTTCCTGGACTACATCCGTCGTACACCTAGAAGACGAGAGCTACTTGCAAAGTGACGCAGAGGGGAATCTGATGGTTCTTGCCCATAATCCGGGCGGTGTTACACTAGAGGATCGCAAGAGGCTGGAGGTCACGAGCGAGATTAATCTAGGGGAGATGGTTAATAGGATACAACGTGTCAATGTGGAGCCCACTCCAAATGCTATCGTGGTCCCGAAAGCATTCCTCGCAACCGTACGTCGCTCTCTTCTCCTTACCCATCCTATCCCACCTCTCACCCAGCCTATCCATAATACATGCATGCATAGCTAACACAAATCAACAAACAGACCGAAGGTTCAATCCACCTAATATCCCTCATCGCCCCCTCATCCCAAGACCTGCTCATGCGCCTACAAACCCGCATGTCAGAGCTCATAACCACACTCGGCGACATCGACTTCAACCTCTACCGCTCCTTCAGATCCGCCGTGCGCGAAACGGCCGAGCCCTTCCGCTTCGTGGACGGCGAGTTGATCGAGCGCTTCTTGGATGTCGATGAGGAGACGCAGGCGCGCATTTGTGAGGGTCTCGGGCCGAGTGTCGAGGATGTGAGGAATCTTGTCGAGGAGTTGAAGAGGGTTCATTAGGGGAGTGGCGTGTGGTGGCGGGCTGCCCGAGGTAGCTCGGTTACGAGTAGGTGAAATGGCCGCCGCCGAATTTTATGTTACACAATTGCCGACCAGGCTTGCTGTGGACAGGAAAATTGACACCAATCTATGATGGGTCAGGTGAAGTGAGTGGGACACTTGAAAGTTGAATACGATTTATGTACATCATGAACCAGGTTAAATTTAAGCAAATCATCGGATCGGCGTCCAGAGAGAGCATTAAAAACATAGATAATTCAATTTATTTCATTCATCATGTCCTAATGCACTCCTAACTACAAAAATGCTTGCTTGCACGCAATTTCCACAACGCCAATAATGAATGGGTCTTTACGCTTCTCGGGTAAGATATCTGTAAACAACGGAGAAGTCCCTGCCCTTGCAGTCATCCTGCTGCTCAGCAGCCTCATAAACCTCCCCGGCTCGGGCAGCAAGCTCAAGACGAGCTCCAGCCTCCTCAGCAGCTAGAACTGCAAGACCAAGATCCTTCTTCATTAGGCTAAGGCCGAAGCCTCCGCTGTAGTCTCTGCTTGCCGGGCTACCCTCGACGACACCTTGCACAGGGTTGTTGATTTCACTTGGCCAGCACTTTCCGGTGCTGATGTTAATTAAGTTTCCAAGAGTTTTGGCATCCAGTCCCCACTTGATGCCTAGGTTCATGGCTTCTGCAGTTGCGATGTTGTTGATAGCAAGTAAATAGTTGTTTGCGAGTTTGCCTGAGAGACCGGCTCCCTGGACTCCACAATGAAGCACCCTCTTGCCCATAGCTAGTAGAATAGGCTCAACACGCGAGACTAGGGAATCCGGAGATCCAAGCATGAAAGTCAGAGTCCCAGCGGTAGCTCCCACTACGCCGCCTGACATTGGTGCGTCCACAAATCGTCCTTGCTGGGTGGTGTGCACCGCTCTTGCTGTTTCTCTCGAAGACGCAGGGTCAATTGTGGAGCAGTCAATGAACAAGCGATCTGGGTTTGCGACCTTTTCTTCGCTGAGTGGGCGCTTCAGGATTTGAGCAAACACATTCTTTACGTGTGATGGTCCGGGCAAGACGGTAATGATTGTTTCCTAGAAAATCCATATCAGCAAAGATCTCTTGCAATATTTTGGACATTCAAGATCGTAGCAATTAAGTAGGAAATATCAGAGGATTGGCTTTGTTGTAAATTTTAGGAATCATGTAGAAATCACCCAAGACGGGCGACCCCAACTTAGATCATTCGTTGGAACAAACTCATCATATGGAAAAATAGAGGGACTGCGAAGGCAAGGAGTGACTGTGGGAAACACTCACGGAATTGTGAGCAGTATCCCTCGGACTGGTTCCGATCTCCACCGCAGCACCCGCCGAGAGGGCCTTGGTTTCGGTTGCAAACCTCTCAAGCGATTCGGCATTGACATCGAATATTCGAAGGGTATCTGTGGAGGGAAGCTTTGCTTGTAGATTGCGAGCCATATTGTATCCTAAGAGGAAGTCAGCGTGGTGAAGCTACCCAGGCTGTCGCGTGCGTCTATAACATACCCATTTGGCCGAGCCCTATGAAGCCATACTGAGTCCGGCATCCCATAGAGGCAGAGAAGCTCCTGCGCTGGCCATATTGCAGAGCTGACCGCACCCGAGGTGCTACTAATCTGTAGTTCGACCTCATCTTTCGAAATGGTGGTGGTGAAAACAGGAAGAAGCAGAGGAAGAAGAGGAGAAGTTCGTATCAACAAAAGATGGGGCGTGTACCTACCCTGTCCAGCCTGCGCAGGAGTAGAGAGCTTCGCAGGCACCTAAGCCCCGCTAAGATCTCTGGCGCCTTGCTCCTTACAGTGAGGCGCCTGGGGTATGGGGAAGGGCCTAGCCAGTGGGATGCCCTGAGGATCAGTGGAAGATGAGGGGGAGGAGTACGGCAAAGCTTGCCCGAGAGACCGAATCCGAATGCTTCCGGTCGTCATTCACGGTGATTGATGCTGTTGGACTGTGAGACAGGAATATGGGGCAATACATATTGTACCGACCCGTCTCTACCCGACGGATGAAAAGCAGATACATGCATGCGCATAGTGCAGTGCGTGTCAGTAATTTACGTATCGTACGGTAGCAAATGTCTGGTTAGCAAGCAAGTGGGAGGGAGAAAGATGAGAAAAGGAGAAGGAAGGAGGGGTAGTGTGTGAGGTTGGAGAGTTCAAGAAGATCGAAGAAAATAAAACCAAAAAAAAACCGAGAAGAAAAGTTTCTTCGGTTCCGTGGAAATTGAGGGTCACGTGGAGCCTCACGATGGATGCACGGTGTCACCACAGGCGCCGCCAGCGGTGAGTGGGCTGGTGGGGTTGGTTTGGTGGTCGGCCAAGAAGGTCCGGAGTTTCAGCCTCGATATCGAAGCTAATCAAGCCGTTGTTATTTTCATTTTCATTATTCCATCTGGTCGGGAATACTTTCTTCGTTAGGCTCAATCCTCACGCAGCATGCTTTTCAGAGCATTTAGACCAGTTCTCAATTTATAGTAAATACAACATACATTATATCGTTAGTTTACCATATCTAAGCCCGTTTATGGACCTCTACCTATACACTCACCCGGGTATCAACCAGTCTCCTTCCTTTATATCCCAAAAACACTCCAATCTATCACAAGTCCAATAGACTACCACCCCCCAAAAGCATCTACAAACTCCCCAACCCCCACAGGAAACGCAAGAAAGCAAAACCTACCTCTTCTTCTTCCCCTCAAAACTCCCAACAACCCCATCCAAAGTCTTCGCCGCCTTGGCCTCCCTCTTCCTAAACCCCCCATTAAACAGCTCCGGCAACACCATCTGACTATTCGCATGTTCGGCCGCAAACCCAACCTCAGCACTCCCGCCCATCCTCTCCCTCGTAACCCTAACCGCCTCCTCCAACAACTCAGTCCCGACCCCCTTGCCCCGATACTTAATGCGAACCGTCCACGCGCGCACCACGCCCTTCCCACCCAGCTTCCTCCCCTTCTTCCCGCTGCCATTCCCATTCCTCTCCAGCCTTAAAACCAGAGCGCCGATAATCTCCTCCCCATATCGACTCCCAATAACAACATCTTCCTCCCCATCATTATTATTAACCGTTAAGAAATTCCAATTCAGTTCCTCGGCAAGATTGATGTACCCCGACGTGAGTCCCCGCACAAGGATCAAACACGCCATCGTAACACCCGCCCCCGTCGTCGCCACAATCCCAATATCCTCTCTCGTCTTATACAAAAGCTGACTCACGATCGCCAGTAACCCAATATACACCGCAATCGTCAACGGATGGAAAATCGCTGCTCGGGACGCGGCTTGGCGCTGCTGCGCGATGGAATCGGCTACCAGTTTCAGCGCGGCGACCTTGTCGGGTTCGGAGACCAGGACGCGCGTTGTGAGCGGTGGAATTGAGGCCAGGGGGTTGGTGGGAGCAGGGAGCTCGTCGGACATGGAGGTCATGTTTGCGACACTGGAGGGGAGGAAGGATAGCGGGGGGAGGGTTTGTGAAGTTGATGGGGTAGAGGAGGGGTGTTGAGGTGTTGGAGTTTATGATTGAGGCAGGGAGGACGAGGTTTGCGCGAAGGAAGGTGAAAAATGCTGCAGTGAGAAGGACGTGTTAGCTGGTTCTGCATTGTATAAACTCAAATAAGATTGAGCAGACGTACTTGTCTGCAAGAAGCTTGTGCAACGCGACGTTGAAAGCAGTGGATAAATTGTCCGAGGTGGTACAAGAAATTCCAATTCTCCGAGTCAAAATGTAAAAGGAAACTTCAACCACCCACAAGACAAAAACGAAAATATATATTTTTTCCAAATAGGAAAAGACAGTCCTACTAACCAGCACTGGTCTTAAAGCCAGGAACAGTATTCATTCGATCCGCAATAGTACTGGTGTGGCCCATCTGGCTACTAAGGTCCAGCTCTTGGATATGCACGTGGGCGTGAGCATGGTGTCTAGCCATTCTCCCGACCTCCTTTTACCTAATAAACGACTCAATCAAAGCAAAATTAGACATTTGTCAACAATCCAAACTGTGAAACCGAGGGGATTCGAGCACATCCTTATATCCTGACGTATTATCTTCGCACGTGGGTGCCATTGGCCCCGATAAGGAACGGGACGCTTGGCGGGTTATCGCTGCGGCACAGAAGTCTGGACCCCCATGTGAAGCTGCTAAAGCGTGGGAGGCTGATGTGCAGGTGACTGTTGGTGGGGGAGGTTGATGCGCTGGAATCCTATGGAGATAAGGTATGTACACATGCGGGAATAGCTTCAATGGTTACCATTGAAAAGCCACACTGATATCAGTTTCAGGATATAAACATTTGAGCCAATCAAGTGCTTTGGTCTGGTAAGCGATGCCCCTCCTTTTCCCCGAGTCCCACACCCACACCCACCCCCTTTTTTGGCGAGAATACTCAACAAAGATGGCACCAAAGCAGCCCAAAACGTCGTGCTCAAGGCGAGCTACACTGACAATAATATGAACCAGCAATAGCAACCACAGTACCAATCAAAACCCCGTAGTACTCGGCGTATATTAGTGGAGGAGAATATGCTGATAACGTATCGTCGGAATAACCAAGGCGAAAGTGACCCAATAGATCAATGGTAGCTATCTCACCCCTTGCTAATCCAGCTCGAGAATAATTGCAGGCGGTAGGAGGTCCTGGATATAAAGGCGGAAGCTCCAACGCCTGCAAAGAGTGACAGTCGCTTGAAAATAGACCATACACGCACTAGGGCCTCAGATCCGAAGCGTTGCGGTTTGATGAGAGCGTAAAGCTCCATAATCAGTGGTTTCGTTGAAGTTTTTTTTTTTTGTTTTGTGTGTGAACATGATGCCTTGGCTATGGCTGTTCAAGGGAGAATGTTGCCAAAATTTGCATGTGTCCTTGTTGGGACATCCTTGAAAATATGATAGACAAGAGAGCGCGCATAGATGCCAAGGCCTTGGCGCATCATGATTGATGATGCAAGCATACATTTCGGGAGAAGCTTCCTTGCACCTGTGAGAGTCCTTCTCGGCAGACAGAAAAGGCGGCTCCAATATATAATGTGCCACGCGGCATAGGGAATCTGAAGTCGCTGATAATGAGTGCCGATTTTTGTGTCTAGCATGAAGGGGGTATTCATACTCCATGCAAGATTCCACCGCTTTCAAATTGTCTACCTTCATCAACTAGCACGCCTCCTTTCGAGAAACGTTCTCGAATTTGCAAACTGTTCCATTAACACCTTCCGTCAGGATATTCGAGTCTTCAAAAGCAATCACCTCTTGAGATTCGAACTCAGGTTCACTCCACCCATAGAAGCGAGCCCCTCGGTCCTGAGAGAAGTCTGCACAGATTCACAAAACCCAACTTTCAGCTCAAGTAGCGCATCCTGCGCAGGATCTCCAGTCCCAGTCTTACTCAGGTTGCAAAGCAGAGTCTGAGCTGTTTCAAATGGGAAGAACATAATCATCCTCCTAACCATCCGCTGGTGCTGAACAAAAAAAATAGTCGGTTGACTGGCAGAGTTTATCAGCAGACTTCATAGCTTTTGTTTTGTATTTTCGGATATCAATATCGGAGAATGACTTGTAATCGTCCGTCGTAGATCCTCGAGCACAGGTTGTCATGTCAATAATAAGCTGGCAGAGAAAAATCTTTGTCATCTCGCAGAATATAAAAGCGGCAGCAACCTCAAAGCTTATGAATGAGAACTGAATCGAGTATGCGACTGGCGTAGCATCATCTAAAGTCTTGACTGGTAACCATTCTTTGTAAATTTGCAACCTTCCATCTCCTCCGCGGAGCTTGGCGTCCCATTCTGAGATGGCGTTTCCGACCCTCAGAACAATCTTGATCAGACTGTCCAGTAGTGTGAAATTGTCTTCGTCATCCGACGGATCCGATTGCATTTCAGCTTTTATCTTGTCAAAGGCTTGCATGACACACGGTAGATGAAAAGCAGGGTCTATCAAGGTCTGAAGGTAACTAGAACTATTAGGTTCCTCGGATTTCCAGGGTGGTTTAACTGCGGAAGACGGTGAATTAGCTTGACTTCTTGAAGAGCATCCTAGATTACAAGGCATTCGTAAGATATGATAGTGCCTGGAGTAATATTCCAGAGCCACCGTACGGCTCCTAACGCCTGTATAATAGGACACACGAAGTGTGGTTATCTTACTCCACTCAGGAAGACACAGGAACGATGCTTTGCGAGTTGTGAGGCAGACTGGAAGCTGTATTGCTCGATACTCGTAGAAGGTCCGCCGACTAGCATGCGAATTTAGGTTCTGAACACCGCGTGCCTTTAGCATAGCTCCAACGCCTTTCCACATCAAATTAGTACCGTTTCTTTGCAAATGAATGACGGACAGGAGATCAAAGGAAGACATCAACCCTAATCCCTCATTGCTCGGGGGAGTTCCCTGTGATAGTACTTACCTTGCAGGTGCTGCATCTGGTGATAATAATTGTTGTTGGCAACTAGCTATTATACATCAGCGAGGTTAGCAAAGAATAAGCACGGGGGATTTACCTCATACATAGCGCACTTAAGGCATGTAATCAAGTTGACATCAACCTGATGTTGATCAAGAGTAGGAAATGAGCCGCTACGAAATCCTGTACGAAGTCCATTGAGGGCTCGAGTATAGTGCTGTACTCCTGAAAATATCAAAGCCTGGTCCGCCCCTTCCTTGCCTAGCAGGGCCAGAGACATTGAGAGTAAAGAAGCATGGAGCTTCTCTGACCCAGGAAGGAAAGATAATGCGCATGCTTCGCCTATCCAACTTTCGCAGATGCCTTGTCCCAGGTCGCTTGAGACAACGCCCATATCAGGGAGATAGCGGTCTTGAATGACAGCAAGAAGTCCCGTTTAGTATTGAGCAACACCAAAGGACTCATCAATCCAAGGGGCGATGATTCCATTCGCCTCTATTCCAATGGGAAGTTTTTGTTCTGGGGCATCTCTCCGTTTCAGTGCAGCCGCTCTATTCCGCACGGAACGCTCTGCTGGAGACTTCTGGGCCTGCTTTGGACGGAGTGAGACATTCTCCGACTTTCCCAGCTTCTTAGTTCTATAACTATGTGTGCCATCAAAGTGCACATAGTCAACGGCGCGTTCATAGCCTCCGCATGATGAACCGGTATCGATGCAACGCTGACATGCAGGTTGCTGGCCATCACACTATTACAGCCAAGCAGCGTGTGTGAGTCTTCAGGCGGCAAGCATATTGGGAGAAGAGAGCTCACCTTGACTTTGCGTCTTCGACACTCCTGGCAGCGTGAGACATAGGCGCGGCCACCAACCCTGACCATGGCTCATAAGGTGTACTGAAGTGGCCGGCCGCCCACAATCATAACACAGCAACGAATCACTCTCTCCTGGATTTGCGGCAGTCCATCTATACCTCTCGCACACGTGTTTAGAGCACAAGAGGAGGCTTCTGACTTCATGACACGCGAAGTGAAGTGAAGCGAAGCGAAGGTTCCGTGTCTGCGTCCATTTTCGGAGTTAATATGGACCCATCTCGTATTTGACGGTAGGTACCTATAGTTCAGTGGCTCAGCCTCGTGGATAAGGCTGACCATCTCGGCATGATGTCTACCTTTTCCTTCTGTTATATATGCTTAGGCATGATTTCTGTAAAGTTTCGACCGAAGTATACATATGGGCAAGACTTGGCCGCACTCAACCCCACCTTCTTCCGATAAGCTCCTCCTATCTACTACTCTACCCCGCCATGTAAGATCTTATAAAGACTACCGGTCTTTTGGGCTAAGCTACCTTAGTTTATGATCTCAGACCAGTCTTCAAGTACTTCTCGCTTTCTCTTCACGGTTGTTCTGTATCCTCAAAATATTAGTCAAATTGTGCGAACTTCAATACACAATGGCATGGGAGAAGATAGCAGAAGATAAGAAAGCGCGCATTGCGGCATCCATTCCTCCAGAATGGCGTCTCAAATCAGCACCAACAGAAGTTTCTGTAATGGACTATCCCAAGGAGAGTGGCATCATGACTGCTGAGGAACTAGCAATTACAGAGTCTTCTGCTACCGATTTGGTTACGAAGATGGCCGAGGGTCAGTTGACTTCCGTTGCGGTTACGACTGCATTTTGCAAAAGAGCTGCTCTAGCTACTCAACTAGTACGTATAGTATCTTTTCAAGGGATAAATATATCATTTTAATCTTCTATCCAGACCAATTGCACTCTCGAGTTCTTCCCTGAAATGGCCTTAGCACGTGCAAAAGAACTCGATGAATCGTTCAAGAAGACAGGAAAAGTGGTTGGCCCTCTTCACGGGCTCCCAATCTCTCTTAAAGACCAATTCAGAATCAAGGTACAGCTCACCAGATTGGAATGTCTCACTGGAACTCACTGTTTTTTTTTAGGGATTAGAAACATCTATGGGATACGTTGCGTGGGTTGGAAAGGTTGACAAGGTCGATTCAGTCCTCGTTACACTCCTCTTGAAAGCCGGAGCCGTCTTCTACGTCAAGACAAGTGTTCCACAGAGTTTAATGGTTTGTGAAACTATTAACAATGTAATTGGCCGCACTGTAAATCCAAGGAACAAAAACTGGTCTTGTGGGGGTTCGTCCGGAGGTGAAGGTGCGATGATCGCGTTTAGAGGGGGGATCATTGGAGTTGGGACTGATATTGGTAAGCTGCTTCATTCGAAATCTAACAGATGCGTCTATCTAACATGTTCAGGTGGATCTATTCGAGTCCCATCGGCATTCAACTTCCTTTACGGCTTGCGACCTAGTCATGGCCGTCTGCCATACGCAAAGATGGCAAATAGCATGCAAGGCCAAGAGACTGTTCACAGTGTCTGTGGCCCTCTGACACACTCGGTTAAAGGTATTTATCTCAAGTTGCAGAAGTTCGTAGCTGATAGAACATAGATATGCGTCTTTTCGTGACGTCTGTCCTGGCTGAAGAGCCCTGGAAATATGATCCAAAAGTCGTTCCCTTGCCCTGGAGACAGTCAGAAGCAGATGTCATCAAAACCAAGCTCTCTTCGGGAGGCTTGACTATTGGATACTACAACTGCGACGGTGTAGTCCTCCCGCATCCACCCATTCTCCGAGGTGTTGACACCGTTGTCTCTACCCTCAAAGCAGCAGGCCACGATGTCTTCCAATGGACACCCTACAAGCACGACTATGCTAACAAAATAATCAACGGCAGTAACTAACCATTTTCTTTGTCCCTCCTCTGATTTTGCTGTGTTGAGGTTCCCAAAAGTGCCTTATTAGCCTCTCACCTTCTTCCTACCATTTACAGGGACCACATTACTAATGATCTATAGTCTACGCCGGCGATGGAGGAGCTGACATCTTCAGCACAATCAAAGAATCGGGTGAACCGGCCATCCCAAACTTCGCCGACCTCATCAACCCCTCTCTTCCCAAAATCGACATGAATGAGCTCTGGGACGTGCAACTCCAGAAGTGGGCCTACCAGTGCGAGTACTTAGAGCAGTTCCGACTTGCCGAGGAGACGCTGGGCAAAGAGATTGATGCTATCATTGCTCCGATCACGCCTACGGCTGCTATAAGACATAACCAGTTCAAGTATTACGGGTACGCTAGTGCTATCAATCTTCTGGACTTCACGAGTGTTGTTGTGCCAATTACTTGGGCGGATAAGAATGTGGATAAGAAGAAGGAGGGGTATAAAGCGCTGAGTGGTATCGACGAAGCCGTCCAAGCTGAATGCGAGTTCTCCATTCCGGAGTTGGGGAGTTCATGCTAATGAGATATTTAGATGATCCTGTGGCATATGATGGTGCTCCGGTGGCAGTACAGATTGTGGGACGGCGGTTGACTGAGGAGAGAATCATGGCTATTGCGGAGGAAATTGGAAGACTTTTGGGCAATGAAATTACCCCTTGAATTCTCATCTTATATGAGATAAATTACTCACAGTTGGGAGACAACATTTCTTGTCCTCATACTAGTACCACCTTCTTACATGGAATTTGGATTATTACTAAGGCGCAGGATGCGCTCGCTAGACCCCCCTTTTTAACACATCCCGTTTTATATTTCCACCTTGATCTATGAGACTATTGCATTTCGCACACTCGTTGCATTGCATCTATGCAGTAAACGTCTGTGGAAGACTAATAGAAAAGAAAGGTAATTGATTGACACATGAATGAAAATGAATTCTCAGGGTGGTGTAGCGATGTTCCATCTCAAGTGAGAATTGAAGACTAACTCGGTCGAACCCGGGAATCTTGACATGGATGAATACTTGGTGCAGTACCTGAAACGCAATACATCAAATTATAAGCAAGATAACCTTGGACAAAAGCACTAAAATAAGAGATCTGAAGTCTGGCTACTGTACCTGCAAAGATAGTGTCTACAAATGACTTCGTGTAGAGCCTGATGTACGAGTATTCTCTTTAAATTAGATTATCAAGAAACAAAAGCCATGGTGCACAGTCGGAACTGAGTTGAGTAGCTAGAGAGCTTTGAGTATGAAGCTGTTGGTATTCTTTTAATGTATGAGCGACGGTATTGATGGTGTCGTCTGGGGAAATTCCTACCTAGGGAGGCACTAGTCTAGTCTACGAGCCCTGTACCTAGGTACTCTTGGCGTAGATCTCCCCTCATCCACTACCCCACTCTCCAACTCCAAACGTCATTCTTAGTGCACATCTGATTTATAAGAATCAACCGTTCTTATTTTCTAAGTCCTAGATTCTTCAGCTTCAGCAACTAGTTAAGTATTCGCATGTCTGCAAGATACACCTCAAGACTTCTTTCGAATCTCCGTCGCGCAACACAATTGACACAACTCCCATTCCACACAAGACTAAGTCTAGCACGCACAATGGCTTCCATCCCCAAGACCATGAAAGGAGTTCTCATTGAGAAGACCGGCGGAGTAGAAGTCCTGCAATATAAAACCGACCTTCCAGTCCCAACCCCCAAAGAAGGAGAAGTGCTCGTAAAGAACGATTTCATAGGCATAAACTACATCGACACGTCTGTCTTCCCCTACCCCTCTTACAATACTATCCTAACAACCATCTAGCTATTTCCGCACCGGCCTCTATCCAGCCCCCAAACCCGAAATCCTAGGCCGCGAAGCAGAAGGCACAATCCTCTCCACCGGCCCCAGCGGCAATCTCTACAACCTCAAGCCCAACGACCGCGTCGTCTGGCTCGGCACCAGCGCCTACGCTGAATACTCCGCCGTGCCCGCCTCCAAAACCGTGCTCATCCCCTCCGCGCTCCCCGCAGGAATTGCAGCTGCCTCCCTGCTACAGGGCCTCACGGCTCTTACCATGATCCGGGAATCCTACCACGTGCAAAAAGGCGAGTGGATTTTGGTGCACGCCGCTGCGGGGGGTGTGGGGTTGTGGTTGTGTCAGTTATTGAGGGCAGTTGGTGCTAGGACGATAGGCACGGCTAGCACGGCGGAGAAGTTGGAGTTGGCCAAGGCGAATGGCGCAGAGGTGGTGATTAATTATAAGACGGAGACGGATTTTGTGGGGAGGATTAAGGAGATTACTGGAGGAGACGGGGTCAAGGCTGTTTTTGATAGTACGGGGAAGGATCAGTTTGAGAATGATTTGGAGGTTGTGGCGAGGAAGGGGACGATTGTCAGTTTTGGAAATTCGGTAAGATGGATTTTGAAGTTTTGTCTAAGGTGGTGGGAATGAGATGACATGTGAAACTGACGGGGAATAGTCTGGTGCCGTACCACCCTTTTCGATTTCGAGACTGACTGCGAAGAATATCAAGCTTTTGAGGCCGGGGCTGTTTCACTATATTGCTACGAGAGAGGAGTATGAGGGGTACTGTGCTGAGCTTTTTGACTTCATTATCAAGGATAAGCTGAACACTAGGATTCATGAGACGTATCCGCTCGCGGATATTGCGAGGGCACATACTGATTTGGAGGGACGAAAGACCACTGGCAAGCTGTTGCTGAAGCCGTAGGATGGCGGGTCATAATAGCCACAGGGCTCAATAATCCTAAAAACGCAAAAGTTGTACTGTATATGGTCTGGAGTATATTATAATGTGTGAAAGTGAAGAGCGAAAAAGTTGGGTACTGTATCAAGTGCGATCGATGTCAGAAGGCTACCTAGGCATGACAGAATGCGAAAGGAGCCGCCGTCGACTCTGAAGCAGAACATCGACCATCAGCAAGCAGCCTCCAGCCCCTTAAAACTGCATCTCCCTAAATTTTATAACATACTTGCGCCAGCCTGCCCGCCCACCCCTTTTCTTAAGCGAGCCGGGCGATGTTTATAGGTATGAATGAGAAATACGAGGCGATGTTTGGATAAGGTGTTCGTTTAGTGATTCATGTACATGGTTCGGCTACGCTTGATAGTATACTATAGTCATCTGCTCTGTGAAAAGAAGATGGTGCATGATATGAAAGAATCTGAGTGCCCTGTAAAGTCTGCATAATTAATATACGAGTCTAACGGAGAATTCGTTGGTACTATATGATATGATAGACAAGGGGGGGGATCAACGACAGGAAATGTTAAAGGCTAGGTATTGAAGAGATAATAAATGTCTGGGAATAGAAAGTTCGCAGCACATCGCACTTGTCTATGGTATTCCTCAAATTGGGAATGGCACACGAGAGAGTATTTCCTCTCTGAAGCTTGGAATGATTATTTAGTAGCAGTCAAGCCTCCGGGAAATAGCCATGTTATGTAAACTGAACGCTAGAATTATTAGATGCACCATGCCTCCTAAACGCCTAGTATATATAGTCTTCAATTTGTATATTTTTTGACGCCTCCACGCATCGCACCGTTTATTTATTTCCTATGGCCTAATTTGGGAAGCCTCAACGGAAGGGTAAGGAGAAGGACGATTACGGAGAGACTAGCAGCCATGATAAAGGTAGCCCGTAAGGAAGCAGCGTAGGAATCGATGACTTGTTCGCGGTAGACGGGGTCGAGGGTTGGGATTGCTTTAACTGATTTGCGGACTTCTTCAATGACCTGTATAGATGTCAGCTTCTGGGGATAGAATAATGGAAAGGGTAGACTGAGCGTACCTTGTCTCGATTCGGCCCTGTTACGAACTTAGCGAGGTAGTGAAATAGTGCGTTTTGCAGGACTAGACTACTCGTCGCAACACCAAGCACCATTCCCATCGATCTCCACAGAATCAGCGTACTCGTTACAACGGCCTGTTCGGCTTGTTCCGAGACGGCAAGCACGGCCATGAATGTTGCTGGGAACATGAAGCCCTGGCCCATACTTGTCGGAAGAAGGAAGATTAAGTATGCCCAATCTGGCATCCGCCTTTGCATCAAAGATAGTGCCACTGTTCCCACGAGTATGAGAAATGCACCTGCAACCAACGGAGGTTTGAGATTTTTAGACCAGGTAATGAGGAATCCTGTCGCTGTACCGGCTGTTGATGCAGCGATTGAAGGGACGATCAGGCGGAGTCCGGAGGAAGTTGCTGATTCGAGCAATACGGCTTGGAAATAGAGAGGTATGTTAAAGGTGACTGCGTTGACGATGATTGCACCAATGCTGTTGCTGATAATGAGGCCAGCGCGGGGGTTTTTGATAAGAAGCTTTAGTGGCATGATGGGGAGGTCTACAAAGGTTTCCACCCAGATGAAGAGGGGGAAGCAAATGCCGAAAATAACGAGAGACACTATCACGATTGGGTGGGACCATGGATAAACGTTTCCACCTAGGTTCTGAATCTCCAGTTAGTACTGAAAGAATGCGAGGAAAGGGAAGGAGCGTACCAATCCAAGGATGAGAAAAGTGATGGAGAGTGTTAGGAGACTAGATCCTATGTAATCGAAAACCTTCATTGCTTCCCATAAAGATTTCTTCTGTACGCCGTCTGCCAGGCCAAGATTCTTGGGGACTGTGAAGCATGCGATGCACAGGCAAATTACCAATGCTGGAACCTGGATACCGAACTCCCATCGCCATCCGAGGTGATCTGATGAGTTAGTATTGCAAATTCTAGAGCTTGTTCGAAATCGGGAGCATCCCATGTCTCAAAGCTCCTGAGACAATTACAAGGACATCAAAATTCGTTTTGGTAAGAAAACATACATACCAGCAATCGCGCCACCTAGCGCAGCCCCCAAGGCTGATCCAACGCCGAATATAATGTTGATGTAAGATTGATAGACGCCCCGAATCTCAATTGGTACGAGATCACTTGTAATTATTGAACCCATGGTCATCATTCCTCCAGCCCCGAGACCACATACCGCTCGAGCAATGATGAAACTTATCATACTCTGAGCAAGGGCACACCATACGGTAGATATCAAGAAAACAGCCATGGTGAACACATAAGGCGGTTTCCGTCCAATCGTATCTGATAGCCGCCCGAACAGCGGCTGAAAGCTTGTCGAAGTTAGAAGGAACGCCGTCGATAGCCATGAAGCACTGTTGGAGCTTTCAAAATACGAAGTGATGATTGGATGAGAAGAGACCATGATCGTAGAATCGAAGCAGGCCACGAAGTACGAAACAAGTACCCCTCCAAAAATGAGCCAGAATCTCGTGACGCTTACACCAGCAAGAAACGGTGATTTCGATCCAGATTTGTCCTCCTCTCCTTCGCCAATTACTTCTTCTAGGATGCTGCTGTTTGTGCTAATGAACGATTTGCGTCGACTGCTCGCGTGACTTGATGCTCGATGCTTTGACTTAACTGCGCCGTATCTTCTCGGTCCCCGAAGCATAGCAGTTGCTTGGGATTCTGGTTCAATTCCAAGACCCGTGGTGATGGACTCAGATCTCGAAAGGAGGTTATCGAACTCATTGGCCTCGATGTCTTCATCGGTATCTTCATCGATCAAAGTATCTTCTCGAGAGAATCTACCATGACTTGATCCCTCCAGGGTTGCCGAAAGGAGATTAGTCCGTTCGTTAGCATCTTGGCCATTGTGACTCCCAGAACCGCTCTTTGCTGGAGCAATTGAAGTTGGTGCCATTTTGGGGAACCAGTTTCTTGTGAAACGACGACGAGTATAAAAATTAAAAGGTGGTAGGTAATTCACGACTTATAAAGTCGGATCATCAATGCAACGTGCAAGGTCGGAGTCATCCGGGCAGCAGTGTATCCAAACACCCCTCTGTGACCCCTCAGTGAGCTGGAGATATGCAAAATCCCGTCAATTGGTACGTCGAGATCGGGAAAGAAACGGCTTTGATCTGTGTTGTAAACAAGAGTCTCTTCTGAACAAATTGTAGCAGTGTAGCCCAAGAAGAGGGAGTTCATAAGAGACTAAGAGATGAAGAGAGAAAAATTGAAGCTGTCAAGGATTTCAACAGGTATGAGAGTATTGGTGGGGTCCTACTTTGGAGCTTTACTGGGTTTGGGTGGAAATATTATTATATGTACCTTAGTCAAGGGTGGGTGCATGCTGCTACTGTACTGTAGCAGCGGATATGCCCACCCGAATGCCGCTCAAGTGGATAGATATGTCGAACTTGACATGCATTCCGTGAGGGGTTGCACAGTGGGATGGTATGTAGGCACTTATCATGCATAAGCGCGTCCTTCTCGACTTTAAAGGTTGGATGGGATGGGAAAAGGAGAGGAAAGCATACAATAATAACCTCAAAATATTCTCTATTTCGTACAGTAACAAGTCGGATAAATATTAGTCCGGCCATCAAAACCCCACCCCACCCCTCTGGAAATGTTTCCCCCATTTTTGAATAACTCACCCAGGACGCCTCACGACACTCATTTACTTTCATGTCCTTAGTCACAAACTCACCAATTCATTGATCCTCCTCTCCTCTCCAACTTCTCCCAAGATGCCACAACTTCCCCTCCGAATAGCCGTTCTCGAATGCGGCGCCCCCCTCCCGAAAACTGCCTCAAAATACGGTGGTTATGGCGGCGTCTTCAAAGCCCTCCTAAACTCCGCAGCAGACACACTGTCCCACCCGGTTCTATCCTCCTCTTCCGACCTGGCAATCACCAGTTTCGATGTGGAAAACGCTCAAGTGTACCCCTCACTAGAAGACATAGACGCGATCCTCATCACCGGCTCGAAATTCAATGCGTTTGACAATGATCCTTGGATTGTGAAGCTGGTGGAGTTTGTGCAGGTGATATTGAAGCAGAGGAGGGTGAGGATTATAGGGGTCTGTTTTGGACATCAGATTGTGGGTAGGGCGATGGGGGTTAAGGTGTACAGGAGTGAGGAGGGGTGGGAGGCGAGTGTTACGGCTATGGATTTGACGAAGAGGGGGCAGGAGATTTTTGGGAAGTCTGCATTGGTGAGTTTTCTTTTTCCTTTTCATTTCGAGCAACCCGTAATGAGAGCAGACATGGACTAATCGATTAAGGCATTGCACCAAATGCATAGAGATATTGTATACGAATACCCGGAAGGAGTCGAGGCGCTGGCATATACAGAGAAATGTGCTGTGCAGGGAATGTATGTTTCAAAGAGGTTTATTACGGTACAAGGACACCCGGAGTTTAATGAAGAGATTGTGAGGGAGATTTTGGACACTAGACATACGCTTGGTATCTTTGACGCTGCTACGTATCAAGAAATGCTTGCGAGGGTGGACAAGTACCAAGATGGTGTTGTTGTTGCACAAGCGTTTTTGAGATTTTTGTTGGAGGAATGAGTTATGAAGACATATGATCTGCTGCAGTTGAACATAGACTTGTTATTGAGAGGTAAGACCACATTATAGAACACTCGAATAGCTTTATCTGGTAGAATTGGCATATCTGGGATACTAAGTATAAGACTAGAAATCCGGAAGAGTTTCACTCCTGAAAATCAAATCAGGAAAAGCTTCTCTGGAGCGATGATGGGATTTCAATAAAGCCGACCAGAAAGTGACGCTGAGATTATATACAATAAACCTGTAAATATGCAGCCCAGATCCAAGGCTCTTACAACTCGGTCTTACCTCCGGCAGCAATCAGATCAAGCCATTGAGCAAGCCTAAAACGCATATAATCAGCCACATCATCCAAACTCTTCAAGATCAAACTCACCTATACCCCGCCCTCGCAACCTGCAATTCAATAACCGGCACCGCAGCCTCATAATACGCACCCCCCAACTCCTTCCCTACAATCGCATCTTTCCCCTCGGGCAACACAGCCTGACAAACAAACTGATTCGCCTCCTCGGCCCATTTTATACTCGTGCTTACCGGATCTCTCAGATCTACTCCTTCCAACCAGCTGTCCGCGTCAGTCTTGTAAACGCCGGTCTTGATAGCGGCAGTAAGAGCAGTAGCCCATTTCTCTGCATCGGGAAGAGAATAGCCCCCGACTAGTTTCTCGGGAATGTTGGAGTCCCAGACGTGGTGCAGATTTGTTTGTACGTTGTCGAAGGTCACGAGGATGGAATTCCCTCCTCGATCCAGGTTTTCGTCGTGGAGGGGCTGGTGGATATCTCCTATGAACTAGAACATTTAGTTGGTAGCTATCTCCAGGAACGTTGAAGGGCTCACATGGATGACGAACTATTCCGTGTCAGAATTTGGTTCTAAATTTTGAGATATCTTGGTTTCGCTTACCTTGGCAGCTATATTCCTATTCACGGCATCCAAGTCTGGATCAAGAAGCTGTGTGGTATAATTTAGAATAGCGCCCACAATACACCCCTCCACCGGACAATCTCTCGAATACTTGACCCCACAAGAAGTAGGCGGGTCATCCTCCGCATCGATGAAATGGAACGGAGCTGAGAATCTGCCCGCAGCGGTATATCGGAAAGAATCTGCCCATGTTGCTACACCCGCAAGATAGGAGTCGGTTTGATTGTGCAGAATAGTTTGGAAGAACGATGTGGTGTCTGAGGACACGAAATTGCTGGCGACGTAGGCTACAGTCTCGTGACCGAGAGAACCCCAGGCATATGAGGTTGGGAGGGAGCTCAAGAGATATAAGGCTGTGGTACTGGTGGTACTAGGATGGAACTTCATGTTGATTTAAAGATGAGGTGAGCAAACAGATGGGAGGGAATTATACTCGTAAATGAACTGGAACGCGAGCGCGACAAGATCTTGGACATAATGAGAAGAAGATAAATCAGGGAACCGACTTAGTGAGTAGGTAAACAGAGGTCGCGCATGTGGTCGATCTTGTCGTGATTCGTGAGACCGTGACACCTGTGAAGCTTACCTATGTAGGTATTTGATTGGGTGGGGTGGGTTGACCTAGCCTAGCTTACCCTACTCCTACTGTACCTTAGGGCTGCATGAAGCTGTCGGGACTTGGGGACGCCGCGACATGGCCCGTTGCAGAAGTAGCGTGAGCGTGTCTCTTTTACAGTAATCAAAAGGCGTGGCGTGTCATCCATCCATCCTCTTTCTCACTCTCTCTTATCTAATCAAGAAGCTTTCTCTCTTATCTAATACAGTAAGGAACTGCTGCAAGTGAGGTGTGAAGTGGCAAGATATCGTTGCAGGGCGTGTGTAGTCAGGCAGCACTGCTGCTCATGGAAACTACGACGCCCTGCGAATTTGATGCTACTGTACTATTACATTAACAAAATATCCTTGCTGCTAAGAAGCCTTACAACTGATACACTTGGTGGATGTTAAACCCTATAAATTCTCCCTCTTTTTCTCAAATCTGTCTCTGCAAAAGATCCCCTCATCCAAACTTTACTTTCCACCCTAGCATTCTTCCCCACCAACGCACCACTTGAACAACCTTGAAATAACACAATGACTATGGAAAATCCATCTTGTTTTCTGTACGGGCCCGGAACTGCCAAATTCGAGAACAGCCCATACCCAACCATCACGGATGAACATGATGTCGTTCTGAACATTTCTTTCGTTGGAGTTTGCGGCAGCGATGTAAGCATCGTGTACTTGCACAAAACCATATATTAACTAGAACAGGTTCATTTTTGGAATCATGGGGGAATCGTAAATAAAGTTGACCCCTCACGCCCGCTGATCATGGGTCATGAAGCATCCGGAGTCGTCTGGGAAATAGGTAACGCAGTGACTTCCCTCAAGAAAGGCGATAGAGTGGCCATTGAACCTGGCTTCCCCTGTCGTCGGTGCAAGAACTGTAAATCTGGACGCTACAACCTGTGTCCTCAGATGACCTTTGCAGCGGACCCACCCTATTCGCATGGGACACTCAGAAAATACTACAAAATCCCAGAGGACTTTTGCTACAAACTGCCAGACTTCGTGGCCTTGGATGAAGGCGTGCTTGTGGAGCCATTGTCTGTTGCTGTACATGCTTCCCGACAGGCCGATATCAAAGTTGGACAAGACGTGGTTGTCTTCGGAGCTGGCACTGTCGGGGTGCTTTGTGCAGCTGTTGCAAAAGCTATGGGGGCAAGGAAGATTATCTCGGTGGACGTCAATGCCCCCAGGCTGGAATTTGCTACCGATTTTGCGGCGACGGGTTCCTATCTACCAGCACGCGAGGAATCACTTGAAGAGACAGTACGAAAGATCAAAGATGTTCACGCTCTGGACGAAGGTGCAAACGTAGTTCTCGAAGCCACCGGAGCGGAAATTTGTATCGATGTCGGCATCCAGGTTCTACGGCGTGGCGGGACATTTATCCAGGTTGGACATGGAAAGTCTAAGGTCCAGTTTCCCATTGAGGCACTGTCTGAGAAGGAGATCAATCTGAAAGGCAGCTTTCGCTATGGAGCTGGTGATTACGAATTGGCGATGCATCTTTTGGATTCGAAAAAGGTTGCGGTCAAGGACCTGATTACGGGCGTGTTTCCTTTTGAAGAAGCAACTCAAGCGTGGGAGTGCACGAAGAGTGGTCAAGGTATCAAGACTCTCATCCGTGGAGCCACTTGAATTTGTCCAGTTGTTAAAATCTTGAATAAGGTGCATTAACGCATTCAAAGGCATGCCCCTTTTTAGCGACAGAAAACGAAATTTGAGGGGGCTTTCCCTACATAAGAGCTGCTCTTGTATTAAATGGGAATGCACTTATCGAAAACGAATCGTTTCTGGTATTCACGGTGTACAACTCAAGCGGAATCAGCGCTTCCTGATAGTGAAACATCTCAGTCAAACGGCGTAGCTGGAACATCCTATTCTCTTCAGGTTGTCACGGGACCAGACAGATATTCTTAAAATCTTATGATGGCTATTTGTTACACTCTAGGTCCAGCAGCAACTGGAAGTACCTCACCCTTACACACTCCAAATCCCACATTCCCAAGTCCATCTCTCCCTCGTGTTTGAGCCTTGAACGTTATGGTATCTCCGATTTTATTGACCGAGACAACTACGAAGAGGAAAGCTAGAAGTACAGAACCAGGAAGTTTGGAACAACCCCAATGGCACGGACAAAGTCTATAAGCGAGTCTTTAGCGCGTTAATCCATATGTTCCGGTTCATTCGTGAATATAGGTAGCCAGTTTAGTCATGAATATACGCTAAAATTTACGATTGAACTGCATGGATGAGTGAACTAGTTTATTCATGAATTATAGTCGTTTATACATAAATCACCCTGGTTCATGAATGAACCGGAACACATAACATAACAGATGAATGGATCTCTTTGTGGATTGGTGGTACGAAAACAGCGATTCGAATAGGCTCTCTATAAATCGACAAGTGATGTCGATTTCTAATTTCGGTGCCCCGCGCTATATCACTATTCTCACTCCCCGCAGCCCCATGTAGGAGATCGACAGCTAATGGCGGGGTAGATAAGGTAGATGGCCCGCAGATGGCCCGTATCAGATGTAAGATTTAACTATACCAAAAATACAATAACTCTTGTTCGTTTTCGGATATTTCGCAGAGTAGAAGCTCAATAATCATCGACTGTCTTCAAACTAACAAAGAACATGGACAACTCGCTATATAAAATACCTACCAAAGACCTCTTCAAGCTTCAGAATCGCACAATATTAGGTAGCCCACTCACTTCTTTCAAAGTTCGAGAAAAAACTAATCCAAAGCAGTATCAGGTGGACTCGGAGGAGTTGGATCCCCCTTGATAATTTCGATTCTAGAATCAGGAGCCGATGTCATTTGTCTCGACCTCCCAGAACACCCACAGGATCTAGGTAATTCTTCCGACCCCAGTCACTCTCCAATGGTAATTCACGTGGCAGCACAGAACGCTTCCATAACGTTGCAAGTGAAAATAGAGCTCGGTATTTCTACTTCTCTGTCAACGTCACAAATGCGGATCAAGTCTCCAAAACCATGGAGCAGGCGGTAAAGGGGCTGCGTTATCCATTACGTGGCGTGGTTACCACAGCCGGTATATCGGGAGAATTTGACGCTGTGGACTATCCACCTGAGGACTTCCGACGGTTGTTTGACCTGAATGTGATGGGCACGTTTCTCGTAGTTCAAGCAGCAGCAAGGGTAATGCGGGAGCAGAAAACAGCTGGGAGTGTGGTTCTGATTGCTAGTATGAGTGGCACTGTTGCAAACAAGGTACGTATAACTCTCAATCTAAAGTAAATCAAGCGTCATTTACTAAGTTGAGGGAAAGGGAGTCAATACTGCAGCATATAACTCTTCGAAAGCCGCTGTGCAGCAACTTGCTCGCTCCCTTGCCGCGGAATGGGGAAATCAAACCGACAGCCCACCTATCAGGGTTAATTCAATCAGTCCGGGTTACATCTTCACTCGATTGACTGTCGGTGCTCTGTTACGCCCAGAAGTTAAAGCACAGTGGCTGGATGGGAGTATGCTAGGAAGGTTCTCTCATCCAGAGGAGTACCGGGCGCCGATTCTGTTTATGTTGAGTGACGGGAGTAGTTTCATGACCGGTGCGGACTTGAGATGTGACGGAGGCCATACTGCGTGGTAACTAGAAGTAAAAAGCTGAGTCGAGGGCTTAAATTATCTCGTTAGACAATAGATTTTTAGAGGCCAAGTGCTTCTTCCAGAAAACTCCCTGATTGAAGCGAGGTGATCATTTGCCCCGTGTCTTGACTTCTATGTTGGTACAAGAAGTGGTCATTCACAGCGCTGCTCCTTCACAGTGAATAAGTGTCTCAAAATGGTCCCAAATAGGAAATTTATATGTTTTGCACTTCGTGTCGAAGTTGACAATTTCTGTTCTCATATTTGCATTCACAATTTCACGTTCACATTCACCATGCAACCGGGCCGAGAATAGGGTAAAGTAGTGGGTTTATATAATTGAATAAAAGTTAATCACAATACATCAAATGTGTAATGGTGTACTGGTCTAGGGTTCTGCAAAATCTAATCGTCGAGCTTGCTCGGGGGTGTCCTGACCTAATTTCTTTTTTGTATTTGCCCCCTTTTTGTTGACCATCATACACATAGCATAATAACACCTCTAGAAACACTCATATTTAAGATACATTTTGAAGAGATATCTTGTTTCATTCCTGCTCTTGAAGCCCACCACTACCTTTACTCAGAGGAAGGAAAGCGTGACGTCCTTTAAAACTTCAAACACAGGAGTTAAAACCAATTTTAAGTCAGAGCTGACAGGTCTAAAGAATCCCATCCAATTAATTTATGCTTAGGCTAGCTATGAATTTCTTGTATTAATACATGCATAAAGCATTTTTCTCGGTAGTAAACAAATCATACACAGTTTTAAAACATTTGGTGGCATTTTGAATTAGCGATTGTGATTCAGGGGCTTTAGCGAGAACGTTGGATTACAACGCTGCTGCTGCATGCCTCTATTGAATATCCCTAAAGTATAGCTAAGTGAGATACCAGGCTTATCAGAGTTTGTCCGCTTTCCCTCCCGGGTGCTGCAATGGAATCAGCGGTCAGGTGTATCGCATTCACAAAACAGTCCAACCGGAGTCCTTCAATCGCGAGAGTCATTGGAATTGACAGCTGGTAATTTTCAATCACAGCCGCTATGAAGTTGAATAACATTCCCCGCAGCTGTGTATCTAGGTATTTAAGAACCAGATTTCTTCCCCAGTAAAGATTAAAATTCTCTCTACAGATACGCAAAAATTTCAAATTGCAGATCTAATCAATACTATGCGTCCGTCACAAAATCCATCTGGATCTAACTCTCGTTGGGCAAGAGGATTACCGTCCTCGAGGCTCGATGCGAATGCCTACTTCCGCAGCGAAGCAAGAAGGCTTGCACCTAATCCCCGTCAAGGTTTATCTAATATGGACGACCTATACCAGCGAATGGACTTGGGGGGTTCGGGAAACAGCTTCCCCGCTTCATCTCAGCGTCAACCATGTGCTAGCACCTCTTCCCACCTTCCCCTACTCGAACATATGGGCACCACTCGTCTTCCTTTACTCGATCATACGAGAACCTCGCATCCAACACAGAGACCTACTGGTCACTCAGGTGAATCCAGTCGGAGATCCGATTCCGAACACAATACACGAATGGCCACACGACAAACACAATACCAGCAGCTTCCATTGCAAGACCAGCAAGACCAGGAACAGTGGGCGCAAAATCAGTTGTCACAAAGCTGGGATAAGTGTGATCAGGGATACCAGTGGATTAGAGATATTGGGGGTTATCGATGTTCAGGGGGGTCTCATTTTGTAACTGATGAGTTGGTTGCTGAGGGGAAAGGCTATTACTTTCAGAAGACTACAACACAACGTGGGGCTTTTTATTCAACTGCTTGGACTGGACCACTTGATCGGAGAACTCACCACACAGTCTTGAATTACCTCAAGTACCAACACCCCCCCAATTCGTTTGCTACGAGGGGATGGAGACCTTAGTGACGACGATGATGAATTCCGGAATAAGCTGTGGCTTCTGAATCAGTGGGCTTTTATGTCCCCCAACTAGGGCTAGCCAAATACATCGTTAGATTTTCAAGATTGTGTTTTTGTTTCATGCGTGAGACTTACTTCATGTTTTCGATTAGTGTTCTATAATAGAAGCCCTCGTGCTGAATGTAATCGTCCACTGAATTCTGCTTCGCATTCGCTACAACCAACTGTTAAGAAACGGCACTCATTCCGCACAACAAATTATAAGTTCATGTCGCCTTTCTCTTTTGAACCAAGAGACGCCCTCAGAGTAGCCGTGTAGGTGTCATATATTAGAAGTCTTAAGCGGTAGGTAAAAGCCTAACAATGCTTAAAATTCGGGGAATCCTAGGGTTTCTGTCATTTACATGGCAGTTGCATTATGAATACCGTGTCAACCCCCTTTGAACTTTACTTTGCACTTTCATAATATCATGCATGTCTTGCTAGAGCTAACTTGTACGGGGAGCTCTAATTTCATATCTATAGCTTGGTCTGATTGTTGCTTTCCTACCCGACATTGGATTCTGGCATGAAAGGGTTATCCTGTCGACTGTATGTAGTTTGAGTTCTTATTATAGACAGACTACAAGTACATGGCCGCCACAAATATCAACAAAAGCATAGAGAGTATTCTCGCAATCCATCCATTCTCTCAAATATGCCAATTCAACCACCCTGCTAAATGACAACCATTTCAAAGAACATTAAGCGCACATCCCAGAGCTGCAGCTAGACTAGCCACGATTCCCACTGGCTTCGACCCCACAGCCTCAGACACAGCGGAATACGTCGCAACAGGTACTTCCGTCGCAGTCGCAGTTCCAGCCGCCGAGCTCATCGTAGCATTTGCGCTCGGCGAGCTGACCAAAAACCAATCCGCAGCTACAGGCTCACCCAATTCCGCCTCATCTACAAACTTGGTGAGATTGAATCCGACACGGTTGAACACCGATGCAGTCAGGTTGGCGAAGAAAGGGGCATAGTCTGTGGGGACGGCGAAGTCGGAGGGTTGCTGGTAGAGAAAGACGCCGTAGGTATGAGTCTGGCCTGCTGGGGGTCCGGGAGGGACATACGGTGCCAGGACCGTGGTAGTGGAGTTGAGTGCTTTGATGCCAGAGAGGCCGGGCAGGAGCCAGTGGAGGAGAGTGGTGTTTGAGCCATTGTTTTGGATGCTTAGGTCGATCAGGAATGCTATGTATGAGGTTGATTGCGAGCTGAGTAGGCTGAGAATTGGTGCGTTGGTTAGACCTGTGAATGGGCTATGTTAGGAGTGGACTGGTGGATGTTTAATGAGTTTGAGACTGACTGGTTCCTGGAACTGTTATTCCGGCAGGTGTGATCTTGAATGCTTCGTAGGTGACATCTAGGTGGGTTGAGATTGCTGGTGTAAAGCTTGGGGGTGTCTGAGCAGCGGTCGTCTCGAAAACAGTTGCTGCAATGCAGAGGCTCAACAATGTTTTGATCTGGGTACTATACATTTTAATGTATAATTGAATGCATTTGGGGGGGGGGGGGACGTTAAATAGATGACTAGTATATGAAAGTCTCAGTGGAGTAGTTGGAAAGTATACACGTTCAAATGTCCTTAAACATATACAAAGTGAGGAATATCTTAATATGGAACCAGTAAGTGTTATATATATTGTGGTCTCAACTCTATAGAAGGGACCGACTTTTTCGAATACGAAATACGATTTGTAAGTTACCAATCCCGGACTGCAGTACCCTGGCACCACCAGTACCTTGGCCTTTGGGTCGAATAGCAAGGATTAGGTCCCATCAGTACGTAAAGCGACCATTCATCAAGAGGTCTTGACACTATCCACACTGCTATTAAACACTCCACTTTCTATGATGACAGGATGGGGGGTCGAAGTTAAGAAACGGATTTAAGCATAACTGCACGCAGATGCGGACTTTGTGTCTTTTCAACCTTTGATCTAATAACAAACCCCATGAAATTTAAACGCGAAGGATGCCAAGAGGTCTTGGTATTTATTGACATAAATTTAATTGCATCCAAATGTATTTGTTTAGCCGCAGTTTTGAGTAGTCGCCAACTTGGCTTGCGGACAGACACGCTCACACGAATAGTCTAACTTAAGTTGTGGTTGTGGGTTAGGTTAGGATCAAGAGAAAAGAGGCTCTTTTGATTTCGAAAACGCTAGTCCATTAACGGTATATGCTCACAAGTTCATGAAAAAGGGCCCCGCCTTGAATAATTTAACTTAGGAATTAGATAGATTGGATGAATATTACTAGTCATATAGAAATCTTCAACCTCTAAACCTCGCTACCATAGTACAGTACTTCCAAGTATAGCATAGCAAATCAAAGATTTAGGGATGACAAGAGACTCAATTCATACCTAGCTAGTAGAAGTGAGGCCCTAGAACACGCCGAAGCAAGTATCACGTGGTATCTAGTTCCTCAAAGCACCAGCTCGCAACACACCGACCCTTACTCCATACCCCCGTCATATACTACGCATAATTCAATAGTACTTCCACCCTACCCCTAAGCCAGCAGCGCAACCGCACAATAACCAAGACAGAAAAGCAAAACGCCAGATAATGCATGCTCACGTGAGCTAAACAGCACAAGGCCATCCCCCATCCAATAAACTCACAAACAGGGCCGAGCTAGTTGCAAAGCCAGTTTCGATCCCAATTCTAAGGTAAAGAAAAGAGAAGAAAGTACAATCCAGTATAGTGTTTAAGTAAATAATAATCATAGGTGAGGAAGGAGATAGTTTACTGAGGAAGGACAAGTAAACAGAGTAGGCAAGTCCAAAAAAGTTGGTTATTTAGTTCATATTTCCGAGTAAATTGAAGTAATCAAGAAGTATGAGGTGATTAGGAGGAGCATTAGAATGCTACGGTTAGGTAGTAAGAGGAGGGAAGGTTTGGCGGGGAGGAGAGGAGACGAGACGAGAGTACCTAGTTGGGTAATTTCTGTAGTGGAGAGGAGACGGGAGAACCTAGGTAGGTAATTTTTGTAGTGGGGAGGGCGGAGGGAGGTAAAAGAAACCGCAGCTCGCTTAGAAGAGGGGAAGCGATGGATAAAAGGAAAAAGGGAAGAAATGAGCGCTGGGGACCCAACGCTATGATCTTCGACGCTAGGAAATGCACGTAAGCATAGCCGCGCCGCTCAGAAGTGTACATGAGAAGAGTGGATAACAGTATGCATGTATGTATGCATGTATGTATGTATACCGAGTAGTATAGTAGTTCGATCCGTACTGTCAAAGGGTATGAACAGTAAGAGGGGAATATCTTGGTCTTGTCTAATAACACGCTTTCTTTCCAAGGCCAAAGCCAATTCAGGTCTAAACTCCATCGTATCCAATCTATCAATCACAAACTTTCCCGGACGACCTTATCCACAGCCTTGGCAAAGTAATCTACGTTACCTGTATTCAGTCCCGCCATACTGATGCGTCCATTCTTGGTCATGTAGACGTGAGCCACATCTCTCAACTTCAGAACCTGTGCCTCGCTCAGCCCGGTAAATGAGAACATACCAATCTGATCCGTGATATGATTCCAGGTACCCGGTGTATCCAACTCCTCGAGCTTACTACGCAGTGCCTTCCTCATGGTAATGATTCTCCCAGACATAGTCCTCAAGTTATCCTCCCACTCTGTAAACAACGCTTCGTCATTCATCACCAGCCCCGCAATCCGCGCGCCGTACGCCGGTGGATTCGAGATCTCGGAGCGTTGAAGCACAGTAAGTTGAGAAGCAATGCGCCCAATGGTCTTTTGTGAGTCTGCGCCGGGACCGGTAACGAAATGGAAGCAGCCTGCGCGCTCACCATACAAGCCGAAGTTCTTGGCAAAGGACTGCGCGATACACATCTCAAACCCTTGCTCCACGAAATATCTGACTGCCCAGGCGTCCTTGGCTAGATCCCCAGATGCGAAGCCTTGGTATGCGCAGTCGAAAAATGGGAAGTGTTCTTTTTGTTTCAGCAGCACGGCGAGTTCTTTCCACTGGTCTTGTGTAGGATCTACGCCCGTGGGGTTATGGGCGCAGGCATGTAGGAGGATCACGCTGCGATCGGGCGCATCAGCGATAGCATTCTTCATGCCATCAAAATCCAGGCCCTTTGTAGATTTCGAAAAGTACGGGTAGGTGGCGATGGGGATGTGGATATTGTTGAAGATCTGGTTGTGGTTGGCCCATGTTGGATTGCTGAAGTAGACGGTGGGCGTGCCTGGGTAGAATTTCTTGATGAACAAGCCACCAAGATGGACGGCGCCGGTGCCGGAGATGGTTTGTATGCTGCAGGCGCGCTTTTCGGTGAGAGCTGGGGAATCGGCGCCCAGGATCAGCTTTGCTGCGCCAGAGGTAAAGGATTGAAGACCGGCGATCGGGAGGTATTCGTGGTTAAGGCTGGGGTCTGAATGGAGGATGTCGTCTGCCTGGGGTCATACATTTAGCTAGAGAACATGGGTATTATTCTGGTAGATATACCTTTTTGACAACGGGAAGAACCCATGGCTTTGCATTGTTATCTCGGTATGCGCCAATGCCCAAATCTACTTTTTGGTCCGAGGTGTCAGCTCTGTAAGCTGCCATTAACCCGAACAGTGGATCTTCTGGAGCTTGAGGCACAGCCTCAGCTGGGAAACTGGTTGATGCAAAGGAAGACATGTGGCCGGCGATGCTTTGCAATCGGAGGTTTGGAGGGGAAGAAGAAGATGTTGTTGGTGGTGGTGTTGAGTTTATAGGATGTAAAGAGGAATGTGGGGTGTTATCGTTTCTGATGGAAGTTTGTGGAGACATGATTTCCTTATACTCGTTCTATCGATCGTATAGATACTTTGCGGGGTTGTGATTCCGTCCGGAAGCTTGGCCGGAATTCTGGGATTGGACTAAGCACCCGCAACCCAATGCAGGGCAACCCAGTACTGTGCCATGGGCGAATGGCTCTTTAAGTGCTCACATCTGTGCTGGTCCTCTTTTAGTGCGCCGAGGTAATCATTACCTAGAGTATCGGGACAGCTACCACTTATACCATGATGATGCGACCAAAGGCAGGTCACACGTCGTCTGAGGGGTACGACGACGGAGTGTAGAAGTTGATCGCGCGAGCATGTGCATGAACACACCCGGGGAATTACGGGGGAATGTGGAGGTACCGTTCCTGCAGCAGGATACACCGGCTTCACATGAAAAAAAGCAGTTATATTATCCAGCAATCATACTTCGTGGTTTCATTGGCTGCGCTTTCATTGGACATGGGAAATGGTATGGTAGAGGTGGTACGAGATACGAGTCTACGAGTATCGAATTCAGAACACCAGATCCCATGCCACCAAAAAGAGACTAAATGAGCAGGATGCATAGAAGACGTACTTGGCCGTCGACTTTCGCTCCGCAGCTTTCTTCAGTTGTTTATTTCCACCCCCAACATTCTCTGCTGTAAAAAATGAATCTGATACCAGTTGGTCGATATGCGCGGATTGTACTGCAAGATTGTTCACCAGTTGCGTCTGCAGCTCTGATATTTCGACCAAAGACTTTTCCGCCGTCCTGTATATACATTAAAACAAGAGCTGACCCATAGGTCCTGAATTCAACATACCTGACTTGATCCAAAGTGCTCTCGTAATGCTTCAGCATATCCTGATTCTGCTTCTCAAACATCTGAATCTGCTCCGGACTCAACTCCTCTGGCTGGTGCGCTTGCGTCTCTAAATGGGCCGAGCTACTCCCCTTGTATTTCGAAGGAGGTACTGGCGCATCTTCAAACCCACCAAAATCTGGCATAGCACCTGGCCTAGCATTTGCCAATACACCCCTATTCTTTTCCACCTCCCGCAATATCCTTTTCTCCATCATCGATGCTTGGAAGCTCCCGCACTCCTGTAGCTTCTGCCGTAGATACCATAACACGCTCTCTCGATGCCCACTAATGGCATTTGCCCTTGACTCTTCCAGCTCTTGCTCGTATGACTTTGATTGTGCAGCCCCGCCAGCCGCCCAACTCCCCAAAGCTCCTAATCCTAATCGTGCATATTTCTTGCGCGTGAGAGTTGTCTCGGTGTTCTGTCGTAGCTGTTCTGCATCTGCCAAATTCCGGATTCCAGCGTTCAGCTCTCGTAGTAATTGTTTTGTCTGGGCGTCAACTTCCTCCCGCTGACGATCCGTCATGTATTTCCATTGTCGGTCTTTGGAGTTTGTGCGCCTGGGGGGAGCCGCTGTAGAAAGGTAGGATTGTCGTATTTCTCGGAGGTAGGAATTGAGAGAGGCTATATGCGCGTTCTGTCCAAGTCAGTGACGCCATGTAGACGGTATAGGAGACGCCTACTATCCGGTATGCTTCCTTTAAGAATCCATCGATACTCTGGAGAGTCAAAGAGGGATCCGCAGTTGGTGGAGCATTATGGCTCTTAAGAAGCTCGTTGAAGATAGGCGTAAGGTCCGTCATGGCATCGCGGTTTTGTGGATTGGGTGTTTGAGCATATGGTCGTTGGCCCTAATGATAGTCTCCGCCTCAGCTAGGTACTTGATTGATTGCTGGGTTGGGTAATAAGTATTATTATTTCACAGACTTGGAATAATCAAGAGTTGGAGCTTTCTGGCCAAATCTTGGTAAATAATGTGGCTCATGTGTGGCTGATGAACCTTACGTAAATCTATGGGAAGAGCCGCGGCGCCTCGTCATTCTCAGTTTATTCCCTTGTATATGATATAAAATCTTCAAGTTATTATATAACAATATCAACAATACTTCAATCTTGCTACTATTCATATCCCCTTCGGCCCCCAACCGACGATGGTGTGTTTCTTCCCTCCCTTCCATGGTACATGATACCATGCATGGCAATGCATCTATTCGATTCACCGTATCTTTCGGAGCTCCTTCAACTATCTTAGCTTCTGGGTGTCCGATAGCGCTTGCAATCATTTGAATCGGCATCTTCTTCCGGAGTTGTTGGCTGCTCGGTCCGTTGAATGGACGGCAATAAGTGGTAATAAGGCTCGAAAGTGGGGATGTTGCACCTACTTTTCATCTGCTTCAACTTACACATATAGCTATCGTGGGTACTCTTTCGCATTCCCTGATCCTTAAGTTTTGTTTCCTTTTCACTGTCCAATCTTTCTCTCTACGTTCAGTTTCTGTTTTTTGCCTTTCTGTCAGTCAGTGTGGGTTGTTAAATACCGACTCGCTTTCCGCCATGGCTCAAGATGGAGCTCTGAAAGATGCGGAGAAAGCAGAGGAAGTAGGAGTAGATGCGAGTTTGCCAGGTGCCATCATCCTAGAAGAAGCCGCAGAAACATCAGGAACCTCACATACTTCCTCACTACATGCAGACAACCCTGAAGATGGTGGACCCGATCTCGAGCAGTTGGCAGCTGTCACAACCGGACCTCCATACTCGTCCTTTAGCACGGGGCAGAAACGATATATTGTTCTCATGGTCACTTGGGCTGCGTTTGTCAGTCCGACTAGCGCAAACATATATTTCCCAGCTCTGAATCCGCTCAAACAAGATCTAGGCGTCTCAACCACCCTGATCAATTTAACCCTCACATCCTACATGATCTTCCAAGGATTGGCTCCAACAATTTTTGGTGATTTAGCAGACATGGCAGGGCGAAGACCCACATATATATTAGCATTTATCATCTACCTAGGTGCCAACATCGGCCTCGCTCTACAAAATAGCTATGCCGCTCTCTTCATCCTCCGGTGTCTGCAAAGTACGGGAAGCAGTGGTGCAATTGCGTTGGGATATGGCGTTGTCGCCGACATTTCCTCCAGTGCTGAGCGCGGGAAATACATGGGTATTGTGGGAGCAGGAACAATGATGGGCCCCGCCATTGGTCCAGTTATTGGAGGTATTCTTACCCAGTTTCTGGGATGGAGATCTATATTCTGGTTTCTCGTCATCCTCGCTGGAGGATTCCTCGTACCATTCGTTCTGACGGTGCCCGAAACCGGCCGGAATGTTGTCGGGAATGGTTCTATACCACCTCAGGGCTGGAACATGACTGTGCTTGCGTGGTTCCGCTTACGAAAAGAATTGAAGTCGGTCGATGAACTAACAAGATCAGTGACTGCTGAAGATCGTCGGAGCCAGCAAGCAGCACTTGCGAAACGTCGAAAGCTGCGTTTTCCCAACCCGCTAAAGACCATCTATATAATCATGGAAAAGGATATGGCCGCTGTCCTCTTTTACAACGCCTTGATCTATACAGCCTTCTACGACATGATATCATCCATTCCACAACTGTTTGAAGAGATATACGGCTTCAACGATCTCCAAATCGGCCTTTGTTATATTCCCTTTGGCGCTGGCTGTGCTCTTGCAAGTTTCATCAATGGACGAATGCTGGACCGGAATTACAAGAGAGTAGCAAGACAAATCGGCTTCACCATTGACCGGAAGCACGGTGACGATTTAAGACACTTCCCTATTGAGCGAGCACGACTAGAACTCATCTGGCCGCTACTCGGTTTCGGTCTTTCCTGCTACCTATGCTATGGCTGGGTGTTAGAGCAAAACACAAACCTCGCAGCTCCTCTGGTCTTGCAATTCCTCATCGGGCTTACGATCAATGGATCATTCAACATCTTGAGCACATTGGTCGTTGATCTCTACCCGCAAAGTCCATCTACAGCTACGGCAGCCAACAATCTAGTCAGATGTTTGATGGGTGCTGGCGGAACCGCGATCGTCAATATCATGATCGATGCCATGGGACGAGGCTGGTGTTATACATTAATTGCACTGGTCTGTATTGCTGCTAGCCCTCTGCTGTGGATTGAGCTGAAGTGGGGGCCGGGATGGAGGGAAGAACGCCGCGTTAGGATGGATAAGGCTGCAGAGGATCAGAAGAGGGCTGAGATGGAGCTGGAGGAGGATCCGAATATAAGTCCGGCAAATTAAACGGAAATGAAAGTGGAAGAGCAACAGAGTAGGAAGGTATAGGCGTCGTGGAATGAATGACTGGGTTGCATTGCATGGTGTTTGGCATCATACCCGGGGTCTGCATGCTGGAGTTTTGCCATTTTTAATATAAAATCGTGATAATTTAAGAAGCTCTTTGATCTATATCGGTATTATGCCAAGTGAAAAAAGCCCGTATAGGAAGTTATATGCAGATATATACTCTTCAACTGACTAATCGGGGGTCCGAGGCCACCAGTGGTTGCCAAAATTCTGTGCGCACCCCTGATTTTTAGCGAAAATACACTAAAAATACAGCAAATTCAGCTACTTTGCAAAAATATAAATTGCTAATCTTCTTATAAATAATCTTAAAATTAAAGCGTATGATTTCAAATAA
>NW_022157282.1:0-66631 GCF_007821495.1 Lachnellula hyalina
ATCTATCTACTAAATTAAAAGTTTAAATAACTTAAAAAAATAAAATAGCTATAAATATATAATATAAGAAAAGGTAGAAGAATAGCTTACGGTCTTGAAGGCAACGTATAGGATTTAATAGAGATCTTGCAAAGTCGTATCGGTAAAGCAATGTGTAACTTCTACCTAAGCTAAATACTTCTCTCATATTCCGGCGAAGTCTTCATTATTGCGCCCAGCTGAGATCTACAAGTCTCAGAGAGCGATTCAAGCAAAAGCTTCAGGTTTCCAGTCACATGATTATGACTGACAAGAGGCTTGCCATCTAGCTGTAAGCGCAGCCATTCTGGATCGACTCGGCGCGTAGTACAGTCCCTCCCAGTTAGAGGATTCTCTGGAACAGATACAAGTTTAGAGCTGTGCATGATATGAGGGGATAGGACAGCTTTCCATTCTCGCGGCAGAGCATCGAGAGCGAACCGTTCAGCGTTTGTTGATATTTGGAGTCCTAGATGGCTGGCTAGGAATATCAGGTAGTGGGCAAGGGTACGGCATAGGTGCTGTTGCATTGCGTCGAACAATACTACCTGTCTGGCGAAGTCAACGGGAGCCTGTTTAGATTCCGTATTAGCAAAAGAGAAGGGGTGGGGAGCTGAGACGGATCACACACCAGATTTTCATTTTCCGACCAAGAGCGTCCGAATAGAGAGGGATGCCGCTGATTACTGATAGAAGAGATCATGGTGAGTATCAAATAAAACAATACCCTAGCTTCTTCCCCAGAACTTGATGAAAGGGATTGCGACGCTAGCTTCTTATCCAGAAAACGGAGACAATTGTGACCTGTCATCACCCCAATGTACTGAGCATCGTCCTCCGCTAGGTCCTTAGTAGATGTTGGGACATCCGGCTCAACAAATACAAGGCGTTGGAAATCAATCGCTGTTTTCTTGCCAGTGACTGGTTCTACGAGCTCGAGAAACTGAACAGACGAAAAGCTAGAAACAACCAACATAGTGTTGTCATTTTGCGGCGGTATTTGCGCATCCATGGGGTAGTCAACGTCGCAGAAAAAGCCGGTATTGAACAAGATGTTAAGGCTGGAAGGTTTCAGATGCGTAGCATTTGCCCAGACCGTTTCTCGGATCTCTGGAGGCGGGAGAGCTGCGAGATAGAGATCAGTGCGAGGACTAGTGTACTAAGATTACCAGCATACTCACCTTGCTCGAAAATACTAACGGTTGTAAGCAACGTCCTGATACAATCTGAGAAGCGCAAGGCTCTTCTATAATGTGTAGCTACAGCTTTTGAAGCTAGTTCCATACAGGAGCCGCAGGGATCACTCCCATCGCACTATATAACAAACACGTCAACGATTCGTTCATCAGCTCCATTCCCTTGAGTACTGTAAATACGTAACGTATGCACGCAATACCTAATTTACTTACCTTCCTCTTCAACCACCGGCATCGAAGACAAGCGCCACGTTGCCGAACGACCGCTACTTCCTTCCGCCGCTCCGACTCAAATCTATTGCGGGGACGGGGCTGCTGCTTTGCTACGGATGTTACACGGAAACATGAAAGAGTGTGGTCGGGAACTGATTTCAAAGCCCTGCGTTTGCGGGCTGGTTGGAAATTGTCATTGGATTTTGCCATTGGCGGATGCAGTGTGCTAGTAATAAGGTTTGTAAACACGATGTGGATAGCTTGAAATGGAGAAGACCGTGGTAGAGAGAGTATGTGACATTGTGATTATAATAACAGTTGAGGTCTTGTATGTCAATCTATAAATTATTCGGATCTAGTAGTAGTGAGGCGAAATCCTACGTATGCAGCTTTCCTACCAATGGGGGATTTGGATTTTAGCCGCTAGGCATATGTTCACCGGAAGGGCCGTTTGGGGATTAGTGTGACAGTACTCTAACTCTGTCACGTGAAGAATCCCGTTCTGAATAGTGGTGCAAAGATAAATTTAGCCACATCTTAGATTCTTAGAAATATTATTAGTTGTGAAGAGGTTGGAGGTTGGGAAAAGCTTATAATAACTCCTTTAGTTAATATTCTATATATGCCTTCTTTCACTAGCTTAATAGCGCAGATACTTTAATATATTATAGACAAATCCTCTTATATATGTATGATGCTAAACATATTAAAGGGTACATTTTTATGAGATACTTTAGGCTATACTAGCGGTTTCAATATATTAGCAGCGCATTATACTCCGTATACTTTCTTGGAACACCGGAATCGCTACCCCTCTAATCTACTAATATAGGGTATCACAGACACCACCCACTTTTTATTTTCAAGACTCGAACTTTACTTCATATGTTTGATATTAACTACGCTTTCTCCATTGTTAGTACTAATTCACATATACCCTCGTTTGAAGTACGTGATTATAGTTCACTCGTGAATCTTAGCTTAAATTCACGAGTGAGTGAACGGGAACTTATCTTTATATAGCTACACACTTACTTCATTGGGCGACCAAATCGGAAATCCAATCCACTTCACTTCACTCCACTTCCTTTACCCCACCCTCGTGACACGTCACTCCATGATTCCCATTCGTGTCAATTCATCATCGATAAGGCCGTAACCCTCTCCTAGTAAACCCACAACAAACAACAATGGCAAAACTAATCACCGTCATTGGCGTAACAGGCAATCAAGGCGGCTCCGTCGCGCAGCGCTTCCTCAAAGACCCCAACTATCGCGTCCGCGGGGTAACGCGCAACGCGGCCTCAGCAGCAGCGCAGAAGCTTGCCAGCCAAGGCATCGAGATCATGCAAGCCGATCTCGACGATGTCGCGAGTCTGCGCAGAGCGTTCGAGGGCTCACACGTGATCTTCAGCGTCACGAATTACTGGGAGCCATTCTTCCGCCCAGATTGTCGAGCACAGGCTGCGGAGAGGGACATCTCGTACCGGAAATTCGCGTACGAGGTTGAGCTGCAGCAGGGGAAGAATATTGCGGATGCGGCGGCGGCAGTGGCGGGGGGGTTGGATGGGAATGGGCTTATTGCGTCGACGTTAAGTCATGCGGGAAGGTGTAGCAAGGGGGCCTTTGGGGAGCTTTATCACTTTGATGCAAAGGCGGATGTGTTTCCTGGATATGTGAATGAGAAGCATCCGGAGTTGGCGAAGAAGATGTCGTGTGTTCAGACGGGGTACTTTATGAGTAGCTATAAACTCGCCATTGGGGCGTATTTTAACAAGGTTAGTAATGTCTCCCTCCCTCTTGCTCTTCTTCGACAGCTGACAGCAAGGAGACGGCAGATGGCACGTTTCAGATGAGCTTCCCGACTTCCCCGGATGCTCAAGTGCCTCATCTTGATGTTAATTCCGATACCGGGACCTTTGTCTATGCTGTTTCCCAGATGCCGCCAGGTAGGAATTACATAGCTGAGGCATCGAGACCTACTTGGCCCGAGTTCTTGAAGACATGGGGTAAGGTTACAAAACAGCCCACAAAGTACCAAGAGATCACTCTTGAGCAGTTCATTGCGGCGTCACCAGACAAAGCGTTTGGGGAGGAGGCAGGAGATATGTTCGCATACTCTTCAAGTCCGGGATATGACGGTGCAGATCCAACGCTCTTGAAGGCGGCAGATCTCGAAAAGGTAACGTCTCATGTCTAATTTGAACGTACTCAGCTAATCTAGCGATTTGAAGGCCGGCATTAAATGCCCAATGACCAGCCTAGAGGAGTTCTTCAAAAAACAAGACTGGACACCGGTTCTTGAACAATAAGACGAATTAAAATAACGGCTGTATATATTGGGGTTTGGAATTGATCGTTAAACCAGTCTCTGCCATGTTAATTTCAAACCTCTGGTCTTCTTCTTCCGTGGTAAAATCGATATACAGTGTAGAGGAAAAGTTTCCTGTCGTTGAACTCTTTTCTGACCATTTCAAATGCTATCTTTGCCTCGTCCACCGAATGATTTAAAACTCGTGTATATAGAGCCATAGAATGCGCCTCCACCGACCTGGGAAATATCAGTCTTCTAGTTCTACCATAGTTGTAAAATGAAAGTGAAAGTCGAGGTTTGATTAGATGCTGACGAAAAGCTTCGGGAGTAACTTACTCATTCATATGCCATCGCTCGAACCGTCCAAGTTCCTTAAGCTGCGGGTCTTTAGTCCAGGGCCCTCTGGAAAAAGAAGTTAGCAATGGGTCTGAGACATTTCTATATTTTGGGTAGAAGTTCGGGCCTGACGAAGACACAGGTTCAAATTCAGGAGTGAAAAGGTTTCTCACATAGGGCACTACATGACCGTATTAGCAAGATTCGACCTCACATAGCTATGCTTACCTTCACAACTTTCTCCTTAATATCCACAAACCCAGCCTCCTCCATCCATTGTTTATGGAAGCGTCCAACATTCAAAGTCTTCCCGAAAGCAGTACTTGACGCGTTCAAAGTGTCGCACTACCCTAGGAATTAACATAGGTAGAAATCAAGTGTTTAGAGAGAACTAGTAAGCCTAAGAGCTGTCTCAGGAAGCTCCCCTGAAAAGAAATTGGTTTTCGTATGAGAATAAACCTACCCAGCTCCTTGTCCACGGTGCCTTTTCAAAATTTGGGTCCTCATCACTGTAAACATCTGCATCATATTCATGCACCTCCAAAAAGGCGCCCGGCTTCAGATTATTGAAAGCCTGTCCATATAGCTTAGACCAATCTCCAGTACTCCCACTCAAGGACCGCCAATGTATGAAATCAAACTTCCCTACTTCCTGATAATCCCATGGTTGTTCAAAATCGTCGACGTAGAACTTGACATTTGGTGGCACAAAGTTGGGTTGAATGGGTGAAAGGTCCGTTCCTATGACTACCGCGCCTGGAAATTCATCTGCAAATTCGATAGCCCATATTCCTGTTCCTGTTCCAATATCGAGAACTGATTGTGGATCTTTGATCGGTGCGCAGTATAGATTTCCTCCCAGGCAGAGCCGGTATATATGATGTTGAAGATCTAGACGTGCTTGCTCTGTTTCGTCATTCGGGAGATAGTATTCGCCTTCTTTGTATGCGTGATATCGACGACCGTTCTCGTATAGGTAATTTGTGACAGAGGAGCCTAGAGAGTCGCTTGAGGATGCTACCGAGGAGCCATAGGCGGAATCGGTTGATGAGTTCTGTATACCATCATATTAGATGGATTTCGATATGTTATAGGAGGGATTGTACATCTTCATCAATCTGTAGCGGAGCTTGATTCTGTGGATGGCTTAAGTCGTCGGTTGGCTCAGCTGGTAGTCCCGTCTGAGGACTATTTCCAGACTCCGCTGTCTGAACAGCTTCAGGAACCATTTCCCGCGGAAAATGTTGCTCCTCGACCTGGGGGATACTTTCAGCGTCTGCCTCTTGTGGAGGTTGATGCTCTGAAAGCTCAGCCATCTTTCTGTGTTTAAAGTCGAATGATGAATGGAAGGGGATAATTGAAAGAATGGAGAGAATTAAGCACGCGGTTTCTGTCTGGGGCGTCCCGTTGAGCGCGGGGGGCGGAGAGGGCTGACAGCACTAAACTCCCTTGGGGATAGGTAGAACACTCAGCAGTCGCATCTCTAGGCTGGATGAGCGCTTTCTCTACTTGTAATATAGACAATTCAGCATAGTAGTGGAGAAATAGTAGTAACAAAAGATGCAATGCGCGTATCGAAGGAGAAGGTCGAGCTTTCAGCTACACCAGTGAAGGGCGGGGCGGGGAGGGGTTTCCGGATACTGCACGGCCCACGCCTGAACTCTAATTCCAACATATATTGATTGTTCTTCTTCTAGAGGTTATTCTCGTCCATATGTGGTATGGGCAGGCTAAAATCATATATGCAAAGCTTCACTAGATGCTCGCATAATTACGAGTACGAATCTTATTACTTCAGAGGTTATTAAGCTCTTAGTATTGGTATACAAGACCCCTAAACATGTGCCAAAAATGAAATAATAAGCTAGTAATTCTTGCGTTGGCGGCTTCAACTCTCGAAAAAGCGCCTAGAAATTAGACAGACAGGCTTCTGCTGAAATTGTTTCCGCATTCCACTTGAAATTCCTATAAAAATCCATCTGCTCATTTGTATATGCCTTCACAATTGAGAGTATGAAACACTGGCAGCTTATACGAAGGTAATCTGTCTGTGTCCAGAAGAACAGCGAAACACGAGCACGAGTCAAGAATAGATTAATCGACGCTAATTTGGATAAGAAATGCCTGCTAGTACTTGATTTGGTAATGCACTAGCACCTACCGGGCATACCTGTGCCGTGTCGTTATTCTCTCTGTGGAGATGAGGATATGGGTATAGCTAGCATTGCAAATTTGCGCTTCTTCCTCGATGTTGAATAGTTGCGGTTGTATGTCCCAGAAAGCGGCAGTCTCGGTTTTTCTGGTGTCTGTTACAAGTATTGTTTAACATAAAAGCAAATGTTCTACCCAGGGCCAGGTAGGGAGGATACGATACTCTCAGAAAGGGGGGCGGGCTAAGCCTTGTCATGTCCCTACTATACGTCCATGCATGCATCGTCTTTCTGCCAATCCACCAACAGTCCGTCCAGGCAAGTTCACACGCGAAACACATGTCCATTTTTTATACCAAAAAGCACATACCTTGGCTTGGCTCTGAAGCCGGGGAGCGAGCCACAGAATCTGTAATATACCTATTACCGACAGTTTTCTATCCTATCCTATCCTATCCAAAGAAAATTCGACCGTCGGAACTAGGCCACAGCTCAAGAATCAAGATCTACCAAAATACCTACCCGCAGCGACAGGCGGAAGCGAACACCCGTACACGTATTGGCAAAAAGCAGTCGTTTGGCGAGGAAACAAGAGCCGGTGGTACTCGTACGGTATATAGACACTATATACATGTTACCTAGGTACGAAGTACATCTAGATCCCTCTACCATGCCATGCCCCTCGAGTGTTATTTAAGCTTAGAGATCATGTATCTCCATGAAATGAAGCCAACTACATTACACGATGGATACGACAAGGAATAAATAATTCCAGAAGGCTCAAGAGGCCCCGATTGCGATAGAAGTCTTGTGCATCGTATCATATCATATATTTAAAACCAGCGCGCGGTGAACATGTTTCGAGATAGATTATATTATATTATATACCTTTTATAAAGGGTAGTTCATATCTATATTATCTCCTCTATGTTGCTATATAAAAATAGAATTACTTGCAGAGAAATAGTTTCATCAATATAAATGAGCCTAAGGTGCATGGTGTACATGTCACGTGTGGGTTTTCAGGGGGTGGAAGTAACGTTCCTACGGATGTACAAGGGACTACGCTACAGACGATATGTCGCCGCACACCACTCTTTCAACGATTGTTTGATTTCCAGTCATGTCTCGCAATACGAGCGAACCAAGTGAATGAGGCGGAGTCCAACTTTAATATCATAACAGGAGATAATCAGGTACAGTAATAGCAGGCTGGGTTTCAACTATTAAGCGTGTAGCAATTCCGGTTCCCTATCCGATCCGTCCAAAAACAATCACATGGGTATAAGGCAAGTAGCATAATAGCATTGCCAAAGCAATAATCCCGCCCGCTCATCGTCTAGAGTACCCACCTTCCAAGGACCAAAACCCACTGTCCAGAAGTCCCGATTCAAACAAAACCTAGAGCCTTTATTTCCTCACGCAAATCCTCAAACGACTGATATGAAAATACCCCCCAAAAAACGTATGTCTCATGCAAAACTTGCTGTAAAGTAACACAAGAGGTGAACCCAAAAAGAAAGTGTGCTGGTGAGCACAGCAATGTATAAACGCCTGTTCCAATGCAAAACGCTCCATATTGTCCAGAATAATCTCCAAGACGTGGGCGCAGAATTTCGTTTCAATGATTGTTCGTATAGTCGTAAGGTCGTGGCATCATGGCGTAATATAAACGCGGGTATCTTAAGAATGAAGTGAAGGATGTGTTATGTACAATCCAATCCCGTACACATATAAGTACGTCCTCTAAGCTTTCCTACCAAGTGTCTTGATGAATGGCACATTCTAGCCACTAATAACTAGTGGCTGCCACATTCCCCTCGCTGGTAGCTACTGCTACCAAAGCTTCTAGCCTTAGCATGTTGCTGTCGGTAGTTTTGGGGATATGGTGTTGTTGCACTTGTCTCGGTTGAGAGCCAGGTGCATACGTATATGCCCCTTCAACACCGTTGTGGGAAGGATAACCAGCATATCCATTCGATGGGACTACTCGGTTTTGTGGAACTGGGACAACACCATTGCCATGACGATTCTCGACCCAGCCACTGGAGTGAACAATTCCCGGGTTGAGTTCCCCGGTATTGGAACTTAGTGGAGTTCCAGGAACCCCCCCTTCGGAACCGCTGGAATCGACAGGCGATGTTCGTTGAACCGGTGCGGTATGTTGGGATGGTACAGGACCGTGGTACCAAGCTTGCCGCTTTGACTCTTTTGGTGTGATGGGCGGCGCACTGACAGTATGATGGTGCCAACTTCCATTCGCCTGCGCCCTTGCGGAATATGGAGACTCCTCGAAACGTACAACTGGTTGAGTGCGAGTTTGCTCAGCTTGTGCTTGAACTGCTCTGTTCGCTTCCGAAGCCCAGGAACTAGCGGCATCGGTTGGCGGCGTGCCCTGTGCGATGTCAAGTCTATTAAGATTACGATTGATGCCCATATCCCAGTGCTGGCTGTTTCGCCGTTCGCCATGGTATTGCTCAGAAGTTTGGGGAAGAACTCGGCTTGGGGTGTCAACCATCATTGGACTTGGTTGACGTTTGGGAGGGGTGGTTGGTCTTCGAATAGGATCAAAACTCTCAATACCAGGGAGCCGCATCGATTGCAATGGTGGTGCATTACTTGGAACGATCGACGTAGGCTGAGGCGGGGGTCCATGTGAATAGTAATTTGGTGTTGTGACAACTTGCAGCCTGCTCTGCGTATATCCTGAAGAGGTAACGTCTGGGTGCCATGTTCTACGTCTGAAATCATCTGCTGCATTGATTGACTCCCGACGTCCTGAGAATATTGATCCACTAGTCGAGGTAGTGGGGCTAGCAATCATACTACTCGAGGGGGAGAACGAGCCCATATTCGACGAATTTATAGGTGTTAGGAGGCTCGGACCGAAGGGGGAGTTTCCATGTGGAGATGTAAACGGATTTGCAGATGGTACAGACAATCTCCGGCCCGGAGTTCGATGCTCAGCATACAGACTGGCTGTCCTGGAGTGAGAAGAGATTGGCGATTGCATACCGGATCCCCAGCGAGGACTGTTGTTGCCAGTTGAAAATGTAGCTGAAGTTGGAGTACTAAAGCCGCCTGGTGAATTGGGACGATATCCTCCAAATTGACTCGACGGGCTATCGGCTCGATAAATTTCTTGTGAATATCTTGCACGATCGCTGGCGATACTTAAAGGTGGTGGGCGTCGTCTGACATCTCCCCCTTGGCTATACGCAGAAGAGACAGAACCCATACTCTGAATGCTAGATGCCGATAAGGAATTTCGATGATGGCCCCTACCTTGGCTTGACTGACTACTTGCTGTAGAGGCTCTCGCTCTGCCCGGCGCCCTGATTTTTTCTGTTCTGACTTGGCGCTGGAACCTTGTGCCAGTCGCAGCTAAGGAGTCTTGGGGGATCTCCTCGTTCAAGTGAACAGTTTGTGCATGTTGTCGTAGATTGTCGAGTCGAGAGAATCTTCGTGAGCAGTGGCATTGAAACGGGCGTTCACCAGTGTGTTTTCTTCAAAAGTCAGACAAGGGAATGTGGGGGCGATGGTCTTGGCTTACCTGATATGTCTTGCAAGATGCTCACTACGGGTGAAACTGAGGCCACAGGGTGGAAAGTCTGTGCAGAAGAACCTTTGGGATTTCTTCTTCTTTGTCTTGGTGCCATCTGCATTTACGCTCTCATCATCCGACCCCTCTTCTCCGTCGTCCGAGTCGCCCATTTCAACATCTTCTGATTCTTTAGACTGTGCAGAGTGACGAGAGTCACCACGATGTGGAATTTGGTTCGCAGATTGGTCATTCGCAGGAACATTGATGGCGGCAGGGAAAGGGGCTGTCGGAAGAGGTCTCTGGCTTGCTAGAGCACCAAAGTTGGCTCTTGTTGGTGTTGTTGCATCATCTCGGTGCAATGGGGGTGGCTGTATACTTGGTGCAGTATTTGGTCGAGGTGTCGTTGGAGTCATTTCCTCTCCATTGCGCCCGTGTGAATCCGGCGCAAGATTGGTATTTACAGGTTGAAAAGTGGTCATTGTGAGTTGTATGGGAGGGAAGGTATTGAGAATCGGTAGGGGTATAAATGACGAGGAGGCTGGGGATCGTTGGCGGGGAAGAGCGGATAATAATATTCGCAGGAGGTCGGACGTCGAACGTCAAAGATGTAGGATGCGAGAAGATTAGGTGATGGAGGAGGATGCTATATCAGCGCATTAAGACATGTGAGTTGAGAATATGCCGTGGAAGCCGAAAAGTGTATGAGGTACGAGGGGTATATGAGCCGCAACCCAGCTCCTCCCCTGTTGTATTGTTGTAGACACTGCCTGACCGGCAGGTGTGCTGAGTAGCTCTTTAGCAGGACGTGAGCGAAGTATATTACGATCGAGTGCGTTGGTATTATCGGAAGAATGCTCGGGATAGTGGTGGTGTTGATAAGACGAGGGAGGGGCAGAAGGAGGCGGTTATGCGACCGGGAGGGAGATGGGATGACAAGAGGTACTGTACGGACGGGAGGTAGTAATCGACGACTAGGATCAACCTTCAGCACACGAAGACTCGGAAGCTTCGATGATGATAGAGATAAAAGAGTATGGAGTGTTGAGAAGGTCGAGTACTATACAGTAAAGAAGTATGTAAGTAAGTAATAGTTGGGAGAATGATGGTGATAGGGGAAGGAGGTGGAGATGGAGTAGAGTAGAGTAGAGGGACGATTCAAAGTGTTGGATGCTGATGCTAGGACAAGATCTGCAGTTGATAGAGGGCAGGAGCGGGAGAAGGAAGGATTGGAGGGCTGATGCTTGAGTGACGATAAGCGAGAGGGCTTACGAATTGCAGCTGCAGGGGTGGGAAACACGACAGACACGGCCTTTGAGGTGGTTCGTCACGGTCGGGGAAAGAGTGAACTTGACTTCGTACTTGTGTGGTGTTATGTTATATTGCTGAGATCATACCGTACAAGTACACGCACGACATCTAGATGAGTGAGAATCGGGTAGGGCGTCAGATAGATATGGATATAGCTGGGACCGAATAAAGTCTCTCTCTCTAGTGACAGCGGTTACCCCCCCCCCTATTTCTTCCGACCAGCTAGATATAGGTACGAACTGTACTGTACTCTAAGTCTGTAACTACTTCGTACCTACTGTACCTGCCAGGGCCAGGCCAGGGCACCGCACTCGAAGAGGGGCAGGAGAGAGGAGATCATGTTCAGGCAGGTCATCGCCCGTACTTTAGTCTTCTCTAGGCTCTAGTCGCCCTACGAAGCCCACTCCCAGGCTGGCACCAACACTGTTTCAGGATTCTTCGTTCCTGAATGTGCCTGTCCTTTCCCAAAGGGGCTCAGCTTGCAGACGGACTGTGCACTGCATTGGCTTATCCCCAACCCCCTGAAGGCTGACAACCAGAACCCCTCCTGTCCGGCTATCCGATAGCATACGGATATGAACCAGCAATAAGGTACTCTCCTTACTAATCTATATGCGACCGAGATACAGGATGTTCTAAGCAGTACTCTACAGAGTACTGTAGGAATCTAGGTCCTTGTACTTGAACTTTAAACTTCGTCGCAAATTGTCCCTGGCGTCATACTGAGTAACCAGACGGCAAGTCTTTCCTCGACGGCGGCTTTCATCGGGCAATGCTCGATAAGGGTTTTAGGGGCACGGCGGCGGGGCTTGGCTTGGATGAGGGGCTCACTGCTTGGCACTTACTCGCCAGCCCAGCCTCCTCTAACATAACACGACAGACCAACAACAACAGGATCAAGAAGCATCTCGGGTCAAGCTGTGTCAAACCACATCCTCCGGAACCAGGTCCCCCATACTTGGGAACGAGAAGGCATGCTGCTCGGGGCATGCTGCTCGGCACTACATTCCCGATACATGCAATGCCCACGCTTTCGGCGAATGCGGCGTTTGTAATACCGTACCCAACCCAACTTCACGGTACCTTTACACTTCAGCCCAGGCCAGCCTCAAAGAATATAAAGTTCCGGCCTCGCCCCTCGCACGAGAGACAATTCGCATCATCTGGTCTCGGTTGTGGCAAGCTTGACCTAAACCACCAACCATAATGGATGTTTGAGTCAGTCTAGTTCAAGCAAACATCTGAATGCTTTTCCCAATGCACATGCAAGGCACGCCTTTGGCCAGATGATGTGATGCAAGGGACTTGAAGATGACCTATTGATTGTCGTATAATAAGTTGACAGGTAGAATCGAAGCATCGTTTCTGTAGCTTCTTTGATGGTATTTGGTTGCAGTGCATGTTTTTAAGCCGCATCTGTTGTCCATTTGCCGGTTTTGATGGCCCGAAAACGTGAAATGGGAATGGCATGCAGGCACCTCCAGAAGATCTCGACACGGGTACCTGGTTCCACGATGAGACGCCTCAATTCACCGACATTTCCAAGTCTGGTTCACTATAAATAGTGCATCTACACCTGCTTGTTTCGGGGGTTCCTATGCATCACGAGACTACATCAAAATCAACTTCCATATATGAAGCATTAAAGGTCAAAACTAGTCTGCCATAACTTCCAACCCCGTCCCACCCCTCACCGCCGTTCTCCATCGCTACTAAGAAACCTCGACATCATTGGATAGCTTCAACATCGACGGATCGTACTCATATCTTACTCGAGTCTACTTCGTATATCTTCAGTCTTGTAGAAATTCAGAGACTCGTGGGTCTGGAACATCTTCCTGCAGCCAGGATTGTGATTGTTGATTTGTTGCTTATACATCGAGGGGTTTTAAGTATATTACCCAACGTCAACCTAGTTTCTTAGTTCCTAGTGCCAGGCACACAGAATTCTCCTCGCGCCATTGTTAAGTGCATGACATGTCATCTACGGAGGTCTTTTGAACGTTTAGTACACTATTCGATTAGGGAATCCTAGAGTCCCCACTTCGTCTTCTAGGTACCGGTAGGGCTGAGAAGTGACATTTGTGTTCATCTACAATTACATCTTCCGTCAACACTACTCAACCATTGACGTAGTAAGTTTTTGTGTTCCCTCCCCGAGCGACTCGTAAATAAGAGTCTGGACCCGGCCAATGGGTTTTTACACCTGCAGTCGTCAATACATTCCAATTGATTGTTACCATCTCCAAGAAAGACCGGACGAAACGCCGAGCTCCAGCTACAGCAGGAGATGCAATAGGAGACGACTGAGCACTGTGGGGGTTGTTTTTGGACCACGTGATGGACGGAACATCGGAGTACGAGTAGCTTAGTCATGCATGAGGTTATCTCGTCGTAATATCGTATCCACCAATTCGTAGATCTTACAAAATCAAGTCTTCACCTTAAATCGAAATAACCCTGCCCTCAGTATGTACCGCTGAATCACGTAAGGCTCGTCGCTGCGGCGTGGACCTTTCTATGAAGCTATCGATGATGATAAAATTTGCTACTTTGGAAGAGACGAGCGGTGACCACGACCGCGAAATCTGCTCAAAGCGCGAAACTCTGTTGGGAAGGAATTCTTGGCGCGCGTAGCCTGGGCTGGCTTCTCCTTGCTGCCAACCTCCCCTCTATGCTTTACATCCTTCTCGCACGACATTCTGGTCTTAATGGTAGGTTATTACACAAATGATGCTCTGACGATATTCCACACCGATAAAAGCATCTCCATCCTCCGCCGTGCCAAGACAGCTTTCTCCAAAGCAAATTAAGCACGAGTGCATTATTGGCAATTAAAGAACATGTCCAGAACGCAGATTACGACGTGGGATATACAGAGTAAAAGGGCCACACGAATCGAGCCGTCAGAGCTGGCTGTGCAAAACTTCAATTTCGAGATGAGAGTGCGTTTCGCCTTGTGATGAAATGGTCAAGTAATCCCACTTCGCAATGTTGCCTATACTATTCCTATTACTCTTTACTACAAGCAAATATCCATTCAGTACAGATGGTTATACTTTTTCATCCTCAAACTGAGGAAGAAAGAAAATTTCAATTCATTGTTGACCTCGTTCTTTTTTTTATTTCCTGTCTCTCCACCTAACATCATGTCCGCTCTAAGATACTTGCTTTATTTCAAGTCAAAATCTCCCCCGTGTTCTCAAATCCGGCGATGGCTTTGTCCGTCAATGTCAAGATGTAGAAGAGCCCGCACTGTCCCTTTGTGTCCAGCTTATAACACCTTTCAAGTCCATCACAATGCCCTCTGCCCTCCAAAAACCAACTGCAAACCGATTTATGCGAAAAGTCTCGACTCGGTTTGAACCGCTGCTATGAGTTTTGATAACGCAGATGTTGATATGTCGGACAGTGGACTTACGTGGGAAGCGCTGGACCAAGCAGTAGAGCGCGAGGAAGCTCTTGAGGCAACCCTTGCAAATGTGCGCGAGGATGCCATCGCGCAGGCCGAGAGCCACCAGGCAAGCATCACAGCATTACGCGAGGAATTGGCTCAATCGACCGCGAGTACTGAGTTACTCCAGGCGCAAATCACGCAGCTGAGCGGCCAGGTCAAAGAAGCTATCAACTCTGCAGGAGGATTGGCAAATACTCCTGCTTCTGCTTCTACTTCTATTCCTCCAGCCGCCCAGCAGACAATCGATGGTCTAAGAACGGAAAATAGGGCGTATGCGGCTAATAGGATTACTTTGGAGGCGGAGATTGATCGCCTGACAGCCGCTGGCCTGGATGAAGGAGGTGCCGAAATACAGGATATGACGATGCAACGAGACGAAGTTGAAGCCGAACGAAATGCGTTCCACTACCAAATCAATGCACCAGACGGGTATCTGGCCAGACTTGCTCGTCTTGAAGAACAAGCGGCCCAAGCTGAAGCTGACGTACAGGCAACTGCGGCAGCTACTAGCGAGAATGAGAAATTGAGAGAGCAACTCAAGCCATTACCAACTGCCGTCCAGTGGGCTGAAGCTCAGACACAGCTGAAAACGTGCCGAGAACTGGAGGTTGAGCATAGCGATCTTCAACTGCTAAACGAGAGCCAGGAGCTTCAACTGAAAGATGCCAGGTTAGATCTGGCTCGAGCACAGTTACAGCTTGCCCAAGGTTCGGCAGCACACAATAGGCCCGAGAATAATTATCTATCCAGCCAAACATCGCAATATGAAGCGGATCGGAACGCCCAATTAGCAATACAAGTCCGTAGATACGAAGTTCAGATTGCCGAGCACAACGCAGAAATCACAAGTCTTCGACAGCGAAATGAACAGGAGATTGCACGGCTTCGAGACGAGCGCAAGCAAGAAACAACGAACACTCGAAAAGAGGCCCAGATTAAACAGGACGAGCATACAAAGTTGCTGGCTACTCTTCAAGACACCCAAGAAGAGCTTCGAGATACCAATCTCGAACTCCAGGCCGCTAGAACGGAGCTGCAAGAGGCGGAGGAGCGGCATGATAACGAGCTCGCTAATAGCGCGCTGCAAGTCAGGGAGCAGTTCGCAGGCCTACTCGCAGCCAGCGTGCGGCATACGGAAGGCTTGGAGCTTCAAGTCAGGGAATTGGAAGGTGTACGCGCTCAAGCCACAGAAAACGACGAACTATTATTGCTGGCACATCAGAGAATTGAAGAGCTGGAAAATGATTATACTAACGAAGAAGAGCTGTATGATCAGATCAATGAGGAACAGAGTGAGAGTGCCAGAGTCAGAAATGAGTTGGAGGTAGTCCGAGATGAGTTGGAGACAGCGCTTGTTAGCATGGGTAATTTGCAGGCAGACCTCGATACGTGCAGAGCCCATCACCAGGCTGGCTCAAGCTCAAGTTCAAGCTCAAATAGTCCAGCCCACACTCAACCTCAACCACCAAGCGAAGAAACCATCAACACGCTCCAAACGGAAGTAACACGTCTAAATGCAACCATTGCTGGACTCCAAGCAGAGAATGAAGACCTACGGACTCAAAAGAAATCCACAGACCAAAGTCCAGCCCAGGCTCAACCATCAAGCGAAGAAACAAGTACAATCAACAGGCTCCAAACGCGACTCACAGTTCTAAATGCAACCGTTGCTGGACTTCAAGCAGACAATGCAAGTACCATTAACACGCTGCAAACGCAATTGACGCGTCTAAAAGCAACCACTGCTGGACTCCAAGCAGAGAACCAAGAGTTACGGACTCAAAACAAGCCTACAGACCAAAGTCCAGCCCAGGCTCAACAATCAAGCGAAGAAACAAGTACTATTAACACGCTGCAATTACAGTTAACGCTCCTCAACGCAACCGTTGCTGGACTCCAAGCAGAGAATGCAGAGCTACGCCGTCAAAACAATTCCACAGACCAACGTCGCATGGGCAGTTTACAGAAGTCCGAAGCTAAAGATGACTGTGAGCACCAAAAGGCATTCCTGACTAGAGATCTTGGGGCAGCAACTGCCGAAACGGAATTACTCGAGGTTAATCTTGACTACGCAATCGATGCTATATCAGCAGCCAGATCCAATGCCAAGAAAGAAAAGGAAGCTTTAATGAAAAGAATTGGAGCCACACAAGCCAAAACTCAAGAACTTGATCAGATCGCTATCAATACAGAAAACGCAGCACTGATTCAGTCTCTTACATCAGAGAATGAAGCTCTCACGGCAGCACACTCTGCTACGAAGGCCAAGATAGCGACTCTAGAGGTAAAGATCGCGGAACATGAGGAGGTAATCAGCGCTCTTTCCCGGCATAGCATGGACGACCAACACCTCATCGGCCAATTGCACGGACGAATCGAGGTATTTGATCGCGATAGGCAAGAGCACCAGACCGAGAGTGCTCGTCTAGGAGCTGAAGTGCATGGACTTAGAACGACGATTGCGCAACATAATGTCGAACTTGCGGAGCTGAGGCGGCGCCTTGATACGTGTGAGCAGAGGAGAGCCGCTGCTGTTCAGAGCGCTTTCGAAGCCGCTGCTACTGCGCAAGCTGGAGTTGAAGACCAGGAATCAAGTGCGGTTGAGCGGTTCAATATTCAAATCGAGACTTTGCAATTGCGCTTGGAGCTTACTGAGCATGAGAGAGATACTGCTTTGAGGGAGGTTCGGCGGCTTCAGGATTCTGCAGAAGGAAGTGGAGATACCAATGCGGTTGTGGAACTGAATGATCAATTAGCGGATCAACAGCTACGCCTAGAGGTCTTGGAACAGGAGAGACGCGAGACAGTGGAAGAGGTCCAGCGTCTTCAAGCTGCCAACATGGCTGCTGGCGGAGTCGGAGAGGAATCTAGTAGAATTGCTGACCTGAACGAGCAGCTTGCAACACAACAGGCACGTTTAGATGCTGTGGAACAAGAGAGACGCGAGGCAGTGGAAGAGATTCAACGCCTTCAAGCAGCCAGATCTAAATCGGGAGAAGCTGGAGATGAGGATGCCATCAGTCAACTGGACCTTGAACTTACCGAAGCACGCCAACTCCTTAGAAATTGTACATCTCTCCAACATGAACGCGAAGACGCAATCGGGCAGCTAAACACCAACCTCGCAGACCAACGAACGCGGCTTGAGACTGCAGAAGCTGCCAGACAATCCATAGAAGACGAGCTGGAATGGTTGCGAGCTGATGCAGTAGCCTTGGACGAAAGCGAGGCGCAACGAACAGAGATACTCGCCCAATTAAACGCGCAACTCGCTCTCAATAAACAGCAACAACAACGCCTTTCAGCCTGTGTCTCAGACAGAAGTAGACAAGCGGACCAGATTGCGAGTTTGCAAGAAGAAGTCAACAACGAGAAACATCTGCTGGAAGAAGCACAGAAAACAGGTCTGGAAATAGTCCAAAACAGCATCCGACTCACAAATGCAGAGACCGACGCGCTCCTCCCTACTGCACCCGACACCGGTATCCAACCCCAACCTCGCAGCTTGGAGTCGGAGCCGGAAAATGCGAGTGAACAAGTAGGAGGTGCGAATGATACGAGTGCGCAGGACGTGGTGCCATTGAGGAATGGGAGGAGCTATACTCGAGTGGTGCGAAATCAGAAGCAAAAGCAAAAGCAACGGAATACGACGATGAAACGGAATCAGGTGCCGTTGTATACTGGGCCGCCTTCGCCTTTGGGTTCGAAGAGGGCGGGCAAGAGATCGGCACCGACGCTGAAGAAGGCAAAGAGGGTGAAGTTGAGTGGATGAGTCTGTATATAGCTAGATAACTATGCAAATGCTAAAATGATATATATTCGTGTTTTTATGTGGTAGCTAGACAATAAAGTCGGAAGTTTTGAGGTGATTATACTGAAAAGCAACTTGCTACGGTAGCTGAGAAGTACCTACCTACCTACCTACCTCTACCCTACCTAGCCCTATGTACTTACAGAGTGGTGGCTAGTCATGAGGCACAATTCAGATGACAGAGAGAGAGAGACAGGGAGAGAAAGAGAAAGAGAAAGAGTGAGAGAAAATCATGTTCCGGTCTCCGAAGCCGGCACCTAAGGTAGTGACACCTTGTGCTGCTCTGCCCCTTTGGGACATTAGGATCGCGGACTTTCTCTCGGACAACCGAAGGACGGCTTTAAATTTAACTTTAGCCCTCACTCACAAGTCTATCCCATCCATCGCATCCCATCTTTCAAGGGATTCTCACAAAAGAACACCTCTTCCACTTCTTCTCTCCAACCATCATTTGTGTCAGCAGCTTCTCATCAAATCTTCTCCTTCCCACACAATCTGCCTCACGCCCACCATCAGCTTGTTAATTACGCACGCAATTGTCTGTACGGAGGTAAAAGTAAACCAAGCAATAGGTACACACTTCCGCCACAATCCCGAGAACCAGAACCAGACAGAGAGCATTCTTCTGATATACTCACCATCGTCCGCAGCCAAACTCAGATATGTCGTCCCCGGAATCACGATCCGTGAAGCGACCAAGTAAGCAACAATTCAATCAAATCCAGTTCACTTGAGTACAATTCACAGACTTGATTGTTTTCTTCTTTTTCTTTTTTTCTTTTTCTTCGTACCTTATCCTTCGGGCCGTCGTCGCAGTTGTTAGATTAGATTGTTGTTTTTCTTTGCGAGCCGTCCGTCGGTTTTAGCTCTTTGCACCAAAACTTCTTCTCCTGCCCTTACCCCTCCCCCTCCTTCACCACAAGAGCCCCAACAAAGCGCAGTCACACATCTAATAGCTCGCACACAACACTATCTCTGCAAATTATTCAACATAGTTCTGCGCATAGGAGCTGATCAATCATCGCAATGTCAGGAACCCAGTCGCTCCCCCCGCCCGAGCTCCCTCAGCTCGTCGCTGAACAACATGTCCCCATTCCATCCAGCGACAAAAGCAGCAAACGCCTCATCGTTGTCCTCTCCAATGCCAGTCTCGAGACCTACAAGGCGTCGCACGGAGGTGGCAGACCAGGCCAGCGCGACGAGAAATATTCGCTCCTCAACAGCGACGAGCACATCGGTGTTATGCGCAAGATGAACCGCGATATCAGTGATGCAAGACCCGATATCACTCATCAGGTAGGACAGTCTTCCATCAAAGGCACAGTGTTTATTGACCTCTCTCTAGTGTCTCCTTACCCTCCTCGACTCTCCGATCAACAAGGCCGGCAAACTTCAAATCTACATACATACCGCCAAAGGCGTCCTCATCGAAGTCAGCCCAACAGTCCGTATCCCACGTACCTTTAAGCGTTTCGCCGGTCTCATGGTCCAACTTCTCCACCGACTTTCCATCCGATCCGTCAACTCCCAGGAGAAGCTGCTGAAGGTCATCGCAAACCCCATCACCGACCACCTGCCACCCAATTGCCGAAAGGTAACCTTGAGCTACGAGTCAGAGGTTGTACGTGTACGAGAGTACGTGGAGAAGCTAGATGAGAACGAGAGTATTTGCGTCTTTGTCGGAGCGATGGCAAAGGGCGCCGACACCTTTGCGGATCAGTTTGTCGACGACAAGATATCCATCAGCAACTTTAGTCTCTCAGCAAGTGTAGCATGTAGCAAATTCTGCCACGCTGCAGAAGATGCGTGGGACGTAATCTAGTCAGCCTCGTTCTCGACCCCACTCCGATCCGGTCCGACGGACACGATTCGACAAACGGCGAATTACGACTGGAATGTGGAGACAGCATGGGAGATTGGTTCGATTTCAAGGTGAAAGCGGGACTGCTAGCAGAAGCTTCGATACCAACATCGAATCCTATGCTAGTAGTATGCCCGGGCTTGGGTGTCTGTGTGCTCTGTCCTCTGTTTTTGCAACCAAAACATCAGGCGTTCAACATCAGATCCAAGACGCTTTAGTCGTCTTCGTGGACCAACTCAACTTGTGTCCACATCTCTTTTTGTCTCCATTCTACATATCACATCAGGCTACAGCTTAGTTGCTATTTGGCTGAGACGATAAGTTACCCCCTTTAGCACCGAATGATCTATCAAGGTTAAGATGGAATTTGGGAGAGATATTGGGCATCGACAAGGCTTCCATAGACTTTGTATCCAGCGGTGGTACGATACGGTATGCGAGTCGTTTGGGCGACAGCGACCGCCTATGCAGTCAATCTATGGGGCGCAAAATACCATGTCTTTTCCAGTATCAAAACATTCATTGGTAGTGACTATTTAGCCTCTTTGCCCGGTTCGCCCTACTTACTTTCCTTGCGATCTACATACATGGTTTGCCAAGTCAGACGTATGGGAGGTGGTCACGACTTACACATACACATGCACATGCTGCAACAGAAGCTCCTCGGGTCAAACGCCCCGTGTAACTCTGGTCTTACCAGATCGATCCATTCGTCCCATGATATGATTGCTTGGGGCATTCTGATGTTCGCCCTAATATTTGTATTTGGAAAGTGCGCAAGAAACCCGCGAGGGGACTACATCCTATTAGCCCAACGCACTCGCCTGCATATGCAGGTGAAGTAGGCTTGGCTGCTCCCTTAACGTGGCATGCGGAGAGAAGGTTTAAAGAATCCGTATGCAGGGCACATCGCAATTTACGATACACAACCTTCTATTACTCGTCCGAGGTTGAATGAGGGGTCCAGACAATGGGGCGTGCATGCCGTATATACCTGGCCGGTCCTCAAGGGTGATGTATGAGAAGTGGAGGTCGAGTCAATGAGTTGTACGAAGAATAATCAATCAGAGGTTGAGCCACATCCGGGCCAGACCAAAGCCAAGCACAAACGACATCTCGTAGGTTGGGAGGGATGCTTGTGGGGTTTCACGCGGGAAGCCCACACCACTGAACCGTTTTCGCCTCGTCCGCGTGAGCGTGCATACATGCCAGTGCAGAACTGCAGACTTCTGCACCTTTGATACATCAGACTGACATTCTCCTGCCAGCAAAAAGTATCCTTACAAACAGAAACAGTATTTTAGTAAGTATATTTCCTTCGCACATTCATTTTGTGTGAATCATTTGCATCGTGAGTTTAACAGTCGGTCAGTACCCTCCTCTTGAAGTCTAAAGCACACCACTAAACAAGGTTCTTTCATCTTTAGAATCCTTCAACGCTGGACCTACCATTCAGTTTTGATCCTTTTGATCGTTATCGAAGAATACAACAAGTGTGAATTTGAAGGACAACACTTTCTCTTGTCACCCACCCATATAAGCGCCTGCAACTCAACGATCGTCGTCTCCACAACATAATCTCACACCCTCGTCTCCGAAAACGTTCACCGATATCCGAAGGCCTTTAAAACATACCGCAAGTCCACTTTATCAACTCGAGCATATTCAATAAAAGTAAGAGGACTGGAAAGACATCATTGTCATTACGAAGAAACACCATGATACAAGCAGCATCTCCCTACTACACCGCATCACGTGCCTACAGTCACCTTCCCCATGCCCACCTTCAATCTCATCCACGCACTGTCGCAACAGTAGTCCCAGACAAGGAGTCAAGCAAGGTGCTGCAATGGCAGCATGAAGTCGCGAGGTCCGTCTCCGTAGACGACGATAATGCCTCAGAGGCCCCCACCTCATCTTCATACCACGAGCGCGCTCCTCCTCCAGCTACTCTCAGACGCTCGGAGACATATCCAGCCGCCGCACCATCTTCCCATCATTATTCGCATGCACCCTCGCAGCAGTCAGGGACTGGGAATCAGGGCAAAGTTTTAAGAAGAGAAATCGTCACTACAGAGAGTTACAGAAGACATCATGGGTATGGTGGTAGTAACGGAGGTGGCGGTAACGGAGGTGGAAGTAATGGAGGGGGTGGTGGTGGTGATTCGGATCGGGGTAGCGGTATCATCCCCGAAGAAAAGAGTAAGCCCATGAGCAAAGGAGCAATCATCGGTACTTTGCTAGGAGCCGCAGCTGGCGCAGCCGTTGCATATGCCATGGTACGTTCGGAATCGCCCGAGCGCGCATCTCCATCCCAGAGCCAGAGCTTCGCGCCTCGGGACAGTGGCCGAGAAGGCTTAACTCGCGCCGAATCCTACCCCGCCGAGTCCACATACAGCTATGGCAATCACCGCCGCGATGTCATCGAGCACATCCCAGCCCGCAGCTACGTCTCCCAGTCCCGCTACTCGGGCGAGACAGAAGATATCCGTCCCCGCTACGTCGTCCCCGCGCCTGCTTCTCGCGCGCTTGCGCCCATCGAAGAACGCTCGTACGTATCGCGCAGCTCCCGCCAGCCGAGTCGCAGCGGAGTCGACGACGTCTCTGGTACTGGCTCTCGCCACGAACGCCCACTCGCTATTCTCCCTGCCCCTACCCCACGCAACCGCAGTCCAGCTAGTGGGGTCTCGGGCACTGCAGTCAGCAGGCGGAGCTCGCGACGTGATGCCGGCGAGGAGCGGGAGGGCAACTACCATGATCGCGAGGGCAGCTACCACACCACTGCCTCTTCTCACCGCGACCATGATCGCGAGAGCTACCATACCGCACGCAGTGCACACAGCGGCACAACAGCACGCAGCGGTTCGACCGTCAAGCCGCTCGCCGCGCACTACGTGACCGCGCCGCCCTCCAAAGCCTCCTCGACAACCACCATCCGCGTCAAATCCCGCGACGACGACGCTGCGAGCGTGCGGCCATCGCAGGTCGAATTACCGCGTAGCAGTGTCGTGAGCGGCAGTGCGGCGAATTCGCGCGGGTATGAACCGAGTGTCGCGCCGAGCGATAGCGTGAGTAGTGTGGGGAGTAAGCGGGAAAGGGAGCGCTTGATTGAGCGTATGAGCCAGAGGGAACGGCCTAGTGAGTGGTAAGTACCTATATGGAAGGAATATGAATGAACTATCGACAGAAACGTTTCGAGGGGAAAACAGGACTTTTCTTTTGGGTTAAATTGCATTGCATTAGTTAGGGGTTAAGTGGGGTATTTGAGAGAGATGGGGTTTTTGATGGGGTAGAAGGGATGGACGAGATGGATGAGATGATGGAACGATGGATAGATTCGGATACAATACGGGACAGTTTTGGAGGGTTTTGTTTTTACATGAATGGCATTGCATCGCATCTCATCTTAGAAACTTTAATCACATCACATCACATCACATCACATCACTTGATCTTTACTTATACTCAGCTTTGGGCTCCAAAGTTCCCCGAAACTGCTTTTGACAAGTTGTGCTATAATATACGTGCTTTGCTATCACGGAATAGGGACGGACAAACAAATCACATCCAAGAATTGAGAACTGCAACCAAGGCTGGGGCCCCTCCCAAGCTCTGCTCTACATGCTCAACACACCACCGATGCGGGTCGCTGCAAACCAATTTCCAAATAAACCCATCTGCTATGCGAGTAATAAGCTTACGTTCATGCCTTGACAAGAGATTGTATATGTTCCGAGCAGTAAGGTCTTTAGACGATATCGTAGTCTGGTTTCAAAGCTCGAGCCAATACTGCCCAAAGGGGTGCGGTTCATAAGTAACTTCTCTCGGCAACGATTTGCCGAGATGGCTTCGCCATTTTGGATCTGCTGGATGCAAGCCGGCACCAAGATTAATCCACCGTGTGAGACACAGCCGGTGATGCCTCTTTCCCCAGGATCTGCAGCATCCAAAACGAAATCCATTGGGCATTTCAAGCACTACCCAGTCGAGGTACAGCACCGACCTTGTTCTTGTAGAAGATCAAGTCATCTTTTCATCAAGTTCGGTAGATTATCCCCGCCTTACCCAGAGCCCATATATGATGATAGAGATGATGGAAGATACGCTTAGTAACGAGTTCATCGCGCCTGTTGTGCGGCAGTAGTACCCATGTTGGGATCGCATGAGAATCTCGTTGGAGACAATCTAGGCGTCAACAGATAGAAGGACAATGTACCCACAGAGATCGCTCTCTACAACCTCGGTGCTCTGAAAAGCCTCCAAAGGAAACCCATCACTAGGCCCAAGATAATGTCTATTCATTGCCAATTGGATATGGGGAAATCTTAGAAATAATCCTGACTGTGAACAATGCTCAAAAGCAGCTTCTTCATCTAGGCAATGAGTGAGGGTTTTTGGAGTGGTTCGGGGCCTTTGGACTGCACCGCTGGCATGTAGCTGAACGCAGCGATAGCAGACAAAGTGCTGTGGAAGATCTTTTGACAAGTCAGAGAGGAAGGAAGCACGTATTTTTGGATTTTGAAGGTTCAAGCAACGCCAGATATTGGGACCAAGGATTTGGCTCATATATGTCTTCTTAAGATCCGTCCGACAGCTTAGACTACCATCCTCATCTTAAGCTTCTCCCCTTGCACAATCTCACTCCTCTTTGCCTCCAACTCATCAACATCCCACGCAGCACTAAGATACCTTCCACTCAACCATGATCTTTGCCCTTTCGTGAACCAGACGATAAACCCTCCACACATATCCGGCGTATCAGTCAGCGCTATCCAATATTAGCACAATACCACATCTATATATAGCAATTAACACAAGCCACTCACTCGATCGAATGACATCAATCCCAGCCGACATTCTAGTCAACACACCCCCAGGATGTACTGCAACACAAGTGACGCCCTTATCGCCATACTCTACCTGCACAAACTCCGTCAACCTCAGCATTGCAAACTTGGAAGTCTGGTACGCCGATGCCCCTGGGATGATAACGTGGGCACCGATTGAGGTTACGTTAACAACATCAACCAAAGTGTTCCTCTCCTTGGCAGTATCCACGAGCAAAGGCAAGAAGCCATGAAGCATCAGGTAGGTGCCTTTGAAGTTCACCGTCCACGTATTTCAGTACTGTTTCACATCGCCTTCGTCAATAGGCGTCCACTCGTCGCTTGCGCCTGCATTGTTGATCAGTACATCCAGACGGCCTTCTTCGATTTTGACTTTTGTTGCTGCGGCGGCGACATCTTCGTCGTTGCTGATGTCTAGTGGTAGCTTGCGGACCTTGACGGAGGGTTTGATGCTGTGGATGTCCTGCTCGACTTCATCGAGTTCGGTAGCCGTTCGTGCACAGATGATCACGGTGGCTACGTTGGCGGCGGCATATTGAAGGGCGATTGAGCGCCCAATTCCGCGGCCTAGATGATAGAAGAGATTAGTTATATCCTGTGCAAGGGTGTTTTGACAGATGATGAAGAACAAGTTTCCGTTTCACGAAGTGTGACAGGGGAATAGAGTACATGAGATAGAACAGGATAAGAAGGGGAAGTGTATTATGAAAGTATGAAAGAACTTGTTGTCCTTACCAGCACCGGTGATGAGAACGACCTTGGATGGTTGAGAGAGGTCGCTCTTAGTGGGGTCCGTAGAGGGGTTGATGTCTCTATGAATAGTCGAAGTGAAGTTATATCCGGTATAGGGAGGGGGAGCTGCCATGTTGTCTGGTGAAGTCAAGACGAATTATTATTTTCAAATACTGGGTTGACAAGTCCACATCTCTCGAGGATGCATGGCCATTTTTATATCAGGAGTCGTTGTCAGGTAGGGAAAGGTTTTGCGTTGCGTTTGGTAGGACGGAAGCTTATGTCCGAACCCCTGTCCAACCAAAAATATGTTTCCCGTTAACCCCGCACCCCTGTCCGGACTTTCAGATTCCTATGTAAAACATAGTCGCATATTGGCACACGATAAAATTTCAAGATGGTTGGACATATCTTAGAAGTTCATCTCCGTTTAGTCATCTGACCAGGCACTTATTGGGGACACAAAGTACTGTGCTGATAACGTTAACATTGACCTCGGTGATCAAAGATTCGACTCATTATTCAGATCCCAGGTTCCATTATGAGCTCCCCAGAGTTCCTAAAGCCACAAATTAGTTGCAATCCACAGGCTCACGCAAAGGTTTTAGCTTACCCAGTCGAATTCAGGCATTTCACTCAGCGACTCAAAATCAATGTGAGAATTCAGACCCGTAACCTCCCTCGACTCATTATCACCGGTACCTCTCATCGACTCTCCAACCACCCGCCTCAACACAAGCGAAAATAACCCATACGCCTTGGCTGCCTCCACAGACTCTTCCTTCGCAATACGCCAAAACTCTGTCGACGTCTCAAGCGCTGCGACCATCTCGTCACGTTTATCATATCCCCAAAAGGCCACATCACCAGGACTCTGAGACACGGGTTCTGCTTCAAATCCAAACTGCAATTCTAAAGCAACGGCCATTCCGGCGATGAAGAAATCATGGGACATGAGCGTAAACATGTGTCGTTTGCGTACGATTAGCGGATACGCAGAGTCGAAATCTAGAAATATGCTTGATTGATGAGACAGTAGGATTAGTGCTGCGGAGATACAAGACTCGCGGTGCGAGATTGTGGCTGGGTCGTTGCGGTAGCGGCGAGGAAATTTTCGGTGTAGGAGACATCTGCTCAGTTGATATACACGGTCTAGGCCGATTTGTTGCATTCTGAGACCTAAGGTATCAAAGCTAGTAGGCTCTGGGTCGCTGAGTTGGAGGTACGGAGGGATCATTTTGCGAGCTTCGTGCAAACTTTCTTCCAGCTCTCTAAACTTTCCATCTAGCGATGAATTATCGTTGATGAATTCAATGACATTTCCCAGGACAATCAACAGTCGATGCTTCGTAATGAGGTAGTTTACTTCTGTCGGCTCTTCTAACGGCCTCGCAGGTGGTAAGTCGGTCGTTTCTCCAAAATCTTCATTTTTAACATTCCGCGGAAGACCACAATCGCAATCTCGCTGCCGGATATTGGGTGGCAGGGACAATTGAAATGAATATAAAATATCTGCCCGATAAATGACCGCCCAAAGCCGCCGACGCATCTCGCTCTGAAATGGTGTAAGACTGTAATTTCTAGAGTTCCGGTGAGTTCCCATTCGCATAGCCAGGCGAATTGCGGAGCCAAGTAGTATTGACGTTTCAATGCTGAGGTCTCGCTCGGTGATCCATTCGGCTTCGATGTACAACATCAATGCCTCGATTGTGTAACCAACAGGATCGGTATAGTCTGATGCTATGAGGCATTGGATCGTCCTTGTTTTGTAAATGCCCGTGATCTCGTAGGAAACTCTGTTACTGAGCTTTTCGGTTGTCACATATGACAACTCGGCAAGATGTAGCATGGCAAACAGCAGAGCAAACCAAACAATTTTTGTCTTTTCTGGATTGCACCAATGATCCATGACCTAAAAGCCTTTAAACCACGACTCAAGAAACATAGGGTGTGCAACTGACTTCTCTTCTAAAGGTGGGTTCGTGTATTATAGCTTTTAGTCCTGTTAGTATCAGTTCGATGAGAAGGATTAAGAAAATACAAACGTATTGTTAGCCCGTAAGAGGTAAAAAATTGATCGATAAGCATCTCAACCACTTCAGGGGAAGGTAAATAAGATATAATCTCTTGTCGAGAAGCGGGTGTAGCAATGCCACGTAGTAAGCTTGGTGTCTTCCTGACGTCTTTAGACAAAGCTCGTAGCTCAAGAGCATTTTTTTCAAGACTCTTGTGATTATTGACTAGATAATTCCTGAACTCCTCGATCTGGTAAAAATTGTTAATAAACAGTCCAAGAAATATGTTCAAAAGAAACCAAGAAAGCCAACCTACTTCGCTCATGATCGAGACCCAATGCGATCCTCCGATGTAAAGTGTCTTATTTTCGGCTTCATCAATCTTCAAGATTCCAGCGGCTGAAACCAGGTCTTTAATCTCGCTGTCCTTTGCTCTGTTATCGCCAGTGACGATTTCTGTGCTCTGAGCATCCAATTTTGAGTCTGGCAAAAGTCCGGCCTGAACAGCATTCTTGTTCGCCTGAAGACGATGATCATTCGATGATACCGCGGACAGCAACAGGCCCTCAAGTCGATCAATTCGAGCCGTCAACACATCCACACTCATTGGGTCTCGAGGAGCTTCATATGAGCATGACGCCGCGTCTCCTGTCCTTAGACATGAATCACACGGCGAGGTACGACTGCATTTCAATCTGGTATTCGGGAATCAGTCACGATCGTGGATTTTGTTATTTGAAGGATAAACGGTGAAGGACATGAAGGTCTCACTTTCTCAATCGGCAATGCCCGCAGGATACGGCAGTTCTGCTTCTTTTCCGAGGACGTCGGATTGTCTGAGAGGGCGGCTCCATTGGAAGATGTCACGTAAGAAAGACGTTAGTCTATGGAAAGTCATATATAGAGGTTTTGAGGTGGAAGCTAGCTAGAAAGGAGCCCTGGAGGTCCTGACATGGAGGCCTAATAGCGCTAGTGACCCTAGCGCTACCTTATGTCACGTATACTCGTGACATATGGAGTCGTCCCTCAAAAGAATAGGTTAAGAATATATAATTGGGGATGAAAGTAAATTTCAAAATCAACTCTTATGTGAGCTTAAGATGCAGCCGCAAAGCGACCCGCTCTCAGTTGTGAGGTATCTGCCAGTCACGTGAGATATGAGAAAGGTCTTCATCGATTGCGCTAGCAATAAAGCGGTATTTAGAATTCAAAAGTTCCTATATTTTCTATGTTATATATCTAATTCTAGAGCCAATAACACTGATTCAAACATTGAGAATGATAATACGTTTTTACAGAGGATTGGTTAGTGCACACACGCTAAAATGCCCCCCCCCCCTATCCAACTTCGCTTAATCCCCTTTCCTGAGAAAACCAGCCATATCGCGTGGTCTTGAAGGATTAGATTAATTCGCATATGAAATAGATGTCAGATTTATAGTTTACTACTTACGAAAGATACACATCCCCACTTTCAAATTGAAACGATGTCCGAGAGCGGGTAATAGAGGCTGTTTATTCACGTATCGATGAAACACGCTAAGTAATGATTAGGCTCCAATCTTCCCCTCAAACATTGAGTTTCAAAACCTTCCCAATTACAATAGAACCATGGTTACTCCAGTATCTTGATTTTGACTACCCTATCTCTGCGAAGCTGGACGACTATCGAGTCATGGCAGCTGTATCAAACCTCGCCCTTCATCCCTTGCACGAACAGGACCTCGCACCTCAAACACAATTCAAAGTTCAATGGCACCAATGTATCATACTGTAGATGAGTGACGGTAAGAATAACCCAGTTCCAAAATATTTTTCAAAGATCAGAATACCTTTCCGTGGCATAATCCATTTGGCGTAATATCAGTATACTTATTATACATTGATATATCGGCTTGACCTAAAGACATTTCTGACCTGTCGACACTTCACACAGTCAAAGACTCTGAACGTCGCTAACATGATTCGCAAGAAAAGCAGTAAAGGCCGACTTGAACGAAATGGAAGAACAAAGTTCTCGGCTAAAGTTCGAAAGTGAACGCTGTAGCTGGTGGATAGCAGCCTAACCATCGTCCATAAATGATGGATAATGAACGAGTTTGTCAGAAGAAGATTGAGTATATCTATATTACTCTTTGGCCTGTAATCCCGAGTTGGAACGCCACTGATTTGAATGGGATGAGCCTCGAATGCTTACAAAATCCCAGAGCAACTGCAAGACATTAGTTATAACAATTTAAAGCAAGGCAGATATGATGCGGAGATAAACATCACGATCGGATGGCAGAAGCAGAGATCAGATGGCAGGAGCAGAGAAGAAATCGCCGCCGCAGCTGTCATCCAAAATTCGTTGCAAAAAGGGATCTCATAAGAAATTTAGGTCCCTTGTTCCTTAAGTGAGGTACCTCCGTATATACGGTACGGAGTAAGGTTTTCGGGTGCCGCTCGCTCCTGGATCCGTGCACCAGCCTTCAGACCTGTGACATGACATCCCCTGAAACGTTTGGCGAGCTCGGACGGCATTTGTTCGTAGAATAGGCTCGGGTTTAAAACTTGGACGCAGGATCTGAAGGTCTCTTTGGAATCATGAAGTAATTAGGTCGGGGTTTTATTTTAATTTTTAGAGAAAGCTTGTAAACAGCAACCCTGAACTATTGCTTTTGCGGATTGAAATTCCAGTTTAACAATTACAATAGATTGCTCGCCGGCTCACTGACATGCTCGTGTTGAGATTATGAGTTTGTGTCCCCCCGTTCGGAATGATTCCATCCAGCATCCAGGGGTCGGAAGCTGATTTAGCCACCCCTTCGGATATGGAATCCGGAGACTTGACGAAGAGGTGTTTGGAAAGTGGAATCCTGTAGGGGACAAGATCGCTGAATGACGGAGACATTATACAGAGTACAGTCTGAAAGGCTTGTTAGTGCGGCTTATCAGATGCACAGGGTCCACGTCCACGCCATGATTCATGCTGTCTGTTTGGTCCAACCAGTCGCTAAGGAATGCGGTAAAGTGATCGCATATTGTTTGATGATCAATGGAAGGGAACGGATCCGGGGGATAGTCTTGTCAAAGTCAATGCCCGAGCTGTGAGTGGTACAGTACTGCGTACTATACTTCTGGTATTGCCACTTGTGGTTGAAGAGGCTGACGAGGGTGGAAGATATAATTGTCATATGTAAAGGGTTTCGGTGGGGTCACACGATTTAGAGAAATCGATCGCGAGGTGTTTGAGTAAAGACCAATATTTCGCTGTTGGCTAAATAAGATGTTCTCGAAAGAGATGCAAGTTCAACCAACTGGCGATAAAACATGAAGTCTTGAATATTTTGGGTATACTTAGGTATTGAGAGCGTGCCCAGAATTACTCATGTGAAGGGTGTTGCCCGGTGAACAATATGGCACGGACACCTGAGGATAAACATGTTTCTGCCTGGCTCGGACACCAGCCGAACCTCAATTAACCTTAAACTTCAAGCCCCTTTTTGATCTTTCGTCCCTACCCTACGAGCCTACCTTATTCTATACACTTTTCTTCGTCTGAACCAGAATGCGCTCTCCATTCCATTTCTTTCACGTTCCAAGCTTTTGTTGCATCTGTGCTGCTGGAATCATCTAACACTTTGGATCGTTTCGAGAAATTCTGCGTTGCCGCCAAGTGGCCGGGGTTGTGGTTTTACCAAGGCTTTTCAAGACAGGAGGAGTTTCCGCTTAGCCGCCTTCCCCATTTTCCTTAACGCTGCGCCCCTAGTAAGACCTCAACGACGGCATACTGTAGCGTTTTCATCCGTATTCAAGCATTTTCTGCTGACCTCTTACCGCCATGCCGAGATCAGATTACAGTAGGCTAGGGTTCCAGCTGTTGTGGATTCCACCTGATCTCCCCCGCTTACCTTCTTTCGGATGGCACCCCCTTATCCATCTCTTGCCCCTACTGCGACAACTTGAACCTCACATCTAGTTTCAAAGACACAATGCGAGAACGGGATCTCCATTGCCAATGTCTGCAGGATCAAGGCTACTCCTGCTAATTGCCATGGGGCTAAGGGCCCACTGCAGGCATGTGGAGGTCAGATGCCAAGCTTCTACAATAAGTACTCAAGCCATCCTCTCTTTCTTCCACTCCACCACTATCTCAAGCAACCTACTACATTGCTTCGAATTCTTTTTCTGGCGGGCTCCTCTCTTTCACGTTCCCTCTTTTTTACTTTCATCTTGCCAGTCAAGGAGATCACGTTGACCGTGCATCTAATTAACCACCATCACACCTCAACGGATTTACACTCATTGATCATTCTTGATATCAGCTCAGCGTTTTAACTTCATTCGTCCTCCCTTCCGACCATCAATCGACCTAAATCCTTTCAAAGATGCTTTATAAACAAATCGCCTGCGCTATTGCGCTTTCTGCAGTAGTATATGCAAACCCAGAACCCGCACCAGCGAATGCCGCAGCAGCTGCCAGTGGAGGAACTGGAACGACATTGTCGGCCAACGCAATTCAATCGGGTTCCTTCAACGATGGAAGTAACGAAGTTGGTGCTGCAGAGGTTGGACAAGCGAAATCCTTAACATCGCAGAACAATTTCATAAACAACTGCGCCGGAAAAACATTAACCAATGGTCTTCAAATCACCACTGGGTCATGTAATGGTATCAGTAAGTGATCTGCGTAACATCTGTATCTGAACAGCTGTACTAATCATCAAAAGCCATGGGAGATATCCCAGCCAAGACCGCCATGGTTTCCTCGGTCATCACAAATCCTCAAACCGGCGGATCAGCAATTGCCTCTGACACGAGCTTTAATATCACCGTACAGATGTCCAATCTTGTGGCTGGTCAGTTCACCAACGCTGATGCTACCTACTACTCCGCGCCTCAAGCCTTGCAGGGTGGTCAGGTTGTTGGGCACACGCATGTCACTGTTCAAGATATGGGCAAAAGCTTAAACCCTACTACGGCGCTTGATGCTACTCAATTCGCTTTCTTCAAGGGTATCAACGATGCCGGTAATGGAAAGGGACTTCTCACTGCCGTTGTAACTGGAGGTCTTCCAGCTGGCAATTACCGTGTATGCACCATGGCCTCGGCAGCCAACCATCAACCCGTCATCATGCCCGTCGCTCAGCGTGGTACTGCTGATGACTGCACGAAGTTCACTGTCAGCGGGAATGGAAACACGGCCAATGCTGCTTCAAACAACGGTTCCGGTGGAGTAGTACGTGTGATTTCTTACAGACTTTCTTCGATTTGGTTGAATTTCATGACTAACTTGTTTATAGGCTGCCGCGGCTGCTGCTGCCAGTGCTGTCAAAGATCCAGGCCCAACCGGAGCTGCTGCTGCGACAACTGCCGCGGCCGCGAAGGCTGCTTCGACTGGAACTGGAAACGCAGGAAACGCAGGTGGAAAGGGTGGAGCTAAAGCTGCTGGTGGTGCAGGAGCAGCTGGTGGTGCAGGCGCAGCCAAGGGTGGAAAGGGACGGAAGCAAAGACGCCGCAGCTTCATCGCATGAGCGGATCGAGGTATGATGGGAGCACGGTAGATGGGGAGATCACGCGGAGTTTAATCATTGGGTGTGGTGAGTGGGAATCAGAAGGGTGTTTTTTCCGATCCTGGGAAACGGAGCACAAGGATTGGGAATCATTTTTATTGGGGTTCTTTATGTTCGATGTCATGTCTATAAATCGCTTTCAAGAAAATGTTAATGTTATAGATAGCCATTAGACCCTTGAAGTGCTTGGCCATTTCTGGAAGATGGGAGAGAACTTTTAAGAACATACTTAGCAGAACTTCACTTTTCGCTTTTAGGTTGACTTCAGACATTTCTGAAAGCAGAACTTCGACACAGACATTTGCTTGCCTTTGTGATACCAAATAGTTGACGCTCGTAAGGATCCGGGATAAAATGAGGATAAAACAATGCAAGTATTAACATTCACGGATATTCAGACGCCGGCATCCATAAATCTTATTCATCGGGTCTCATAATGCCCTGTCATCTGTCAGGTACCCGGCTTGGTACTGTACCTCGAGTTCGAGTCTGGAACAGGTGGTTGGGTGATGAGACGCTACGGGTTTGACGGACCCCCTGAATTCCAGGGTTTGGTGGCTGGCGGCCTAAGGCGATCGATCAACCACTCATTCACATCCAACCTACTAAAAGTCAACATCAAACACCGACTTGCAGTACATCTGCGACCGGATATCTGGCATTGCACAACGTCTTTCTTTTGCCTTGGACGCCAATTGCTGTATTCCAGCACTTGACATCTAAAGCAATGCCAACATCATGTAAGACTCTAATAATAGCTCCCACTACCAGCATTCCTCTCCTCCCTCAACCCCTCTACTATATCCCCCCCTCTCCTCACAATACACAAAACTAACCTCTTCTTCCACCCCTAGGATCGATCCCTCCCTCCGCCTCCGCCGCGCCATCCACGCCGCCGACCCCCTCCTAATCCGCCGCATCCTAAAAACCCATCCGCACCTCCTCCTCAACCCAGACCCCTCCAGCGCTGGGCTCTCCAACACATCACTCCACCTCGCCTCCTCCCTCGGCTTCCTGCCCTGCGTGCGCGTCCTCCTCTCCCTACACCACCAAATCGACTCTCTAAACGAAGACCACCAAACCCCCCTCATGCTCGCCTCTGCAGGCGGGCATACAGAGTGCGTGCATGCTTTATGCACCGCGATGCCGAGCTGTATACCGAAGCGGGATGTGCGTGGTCGAGATGCCGTTATGGAGGCCAGTAGAGGAGGCCACGATACCTGCTTGCAGATCCTGTTGACGTTTGCGCCGAGTGGGCCCGAGGAGTTGCTGAAGAACGCGGATCAGGATGGGAATACGGCGTTGCATTTTGCGAGTAGCAATGGGCATTTGCTGGTTCTGAGGACGCTGCTTGCGGCGGGTGCGGATAGTGAGAAGAGGAATATGTGGAGCTGGACGCCGGTTGCTTATAGTGCTACGGTGCAGGCGGAGGTTTATTTCAAGGGGCTTGTGGCGGAGGTTGAGAGGAGGAGGGCTGTGAGGAGGGAGGCACAGGAGAGGGGAACGGGAGCTGGGGTGAGGATTGTTGGGGAGGCGGATGATGGGGTTTGAAGTGTTGGATATATTAGGAGGTATTGTTGAGGTATGCGGTCCGCATGATTTGATTATACACGAAAGGAAGCATACTCTTGGCTTTTCTTGCATGGCGTTGGGAGTAAGCTTTGTCCTATTAGGATAGGATGCATTGGCTTGCAGTTCCGAGGACCTCGTATATTTCATCCTGAGTAGCGATGTAGATACAAATGACAGTGGGCTTTTCTTCACACGCATCTACCTTTTTCTACCGATCTTCTCCTAGCCTAATCATTATCAGGCAAGCCACTGATAGCCACCTACCCCGATCATTTGAAAGTGATTGGCACACCACTAGAGTCTGTACGGAATTTCTCACCTCTTGACGAGGCTTGATCACAGCTGAGGTCTCTATACGGCCATCACCTTCACCAGTCAAGACTCAAGAGCGCGGTTCATATTACGTTCAAGCAGTGGCCGTTCCATCTCCGCTCCAGACTCTCTGACCTGCCTTACCGATACTCTTCGTCACAATAGACAGCATTGACTATCTATTTCCACGAGGGTCCATGGCGTCGCGAGCGAACAGAGTAGCCCCTTCACTTCTGTCATGCAGAATCGCAGATGATGCAATTTGCAGTACTTAGCCAGCCAGTATTTGCTGGCAGCGTCCAAGTAGATTAACAGTGAGCCTCTAATGGCGAAGTAACAATTTGAGTTTACGTCGAACTACCAAGTCCCGTCGTTCAGATGAAGATGGAGAAAGAAGATGGTGGGGCTTGAAGCTGAGAGGGGACTAGAGTAGGCGGTGAGACTGGCAGAAATGGGCAAGATTTTTATTGTAGCTAGGTAGGTAGTCCTAACAACTGTCTCCCAACTTTATATACATACCTATACTATACCTATTAGTATAGCGGGAGATGTTTACCAGTTCAAGAAATCCACTCTGCGACGGTTTTATCCCACTCTCGAGCCTCGAGCTGTATTGTATGTACTGTACCAAGTCCATGATCGATCTCAGCTCCTAGTATGCATCATCCAGACTGCCCTATTTTATCCCGCTTGCTTCATTTGGCAGGCCTATGCGAGACTGATGCATCTGATACCGTATGGCGGGGCAGAAATTATCAACGATAAGAGCGCCAAAGAGGACAAACAATATCCAATGGCGAACAAGGTGCAACTTTGGTGTATGGTCGCAATTTACATAAATACCAAACATACACCCTTCCCTTAATCCCCATCCCGGCATTTTCCCCAGCTCTATTCGCATTTCTACAATGTCCGCTGAACTTTCTACCCCTCTACCATTGGTTGGTGGCAAACAGCCATCACCTCAACACCCTCTCGGTCCATTGACAGCCAGCGAGATTACTAACAGTTCGCAACTCATCAAGTCCCTATGGCCTACACAGACCAACATCCAATTTAAGAGCATCACTCTCCAAGAACCAAGCAAAGCTGAACTCGTACCGTTCCTGGCTGCTGAGAGGACAGCCCAGGCAACCCCCACCATTGATAGACGAAGCTTTGTTGTTTACTATATTCGTAATACTGTGAGTATCTTATCCTTGCTAGCGGTACACCGTGCTAAGACCGACACAGGACAAATTACACGAAGCTATTGTAAATCTTACCCACGCCAAAGTTGAGAGTAATCTTCGGCTCGGCCCAAACGTTCACTCAAACGCGGACGGTGACGAGATCAACGCTGTGGAGAAAATAGCCCTTGAGGACGAAGGTGTGAAAGCTGAACTTGCAAAGCTTCAACTTCCTGAAGGCACAGTAGTTATTAGTGATCCGTGGATCTATGGTGCGTGGATACGACAGCGTGATGTCCAAGTCACTGACAATTCGTAGGATCCGATGGCATCAACGAAGGTCTATTTACCGATGAGAAACGAATGTTTCAATGCTTTCTCTATATTCGAGATCCAAAGAACTCTTCAGAAGCGGACAGTAACCACTATGCCATGCCTCTTAGCATATCCCCTGTCGTTAGCGCCGAGACGATGAAAGTCACCAGAATCGATAACTTGCCAACGGGTATAGATGCAACCGTCAAGGAGCCGTCACCGTACAAAGTTCAACCTGCGAATGAGTACATCTCCGAAGCTCAAACCCTTCGAACCGACTTGAAGCCTTTGAACGTTGTCCAACCTGAAGGCGCTTCGTTCCAAATCTCCAACTTCAGTGAACAGGGTCATAACGTCAGCTGGCAGAAATGGACTTTCAAAGTTGGCTTCAACCAACGTGAAGGCATGGTCCTCTATGATGTCTACTATGCTGGTCGACCCTTGTTCTACAGACTATCACTATCCGACATGAACATTCCCTACGCCGATCCTCGTCATCCATACCATAAAAAGGCAGCATTCGACCTTGGTGATGCTGGCGCAGGTATTATGGCTAACAACCTACAATTGGGATGCGACTGTCTCGGTTCCATTCATTACCTCTCAGCCGTTCTCAACGACGACAAGGGTGAACCACTTGAAATGCCAAACGTCGTATGTGTTCACGAACAGGATAATGGGATCGGATGGAAGCATACAAATTACCGTACTGGCCGAGCAGCTGTGGTCCGAAACAGAGAGCTCGTACTACAGTCCATCATCACTGTTTCCAACTACGAATACATCCTCGCTTTCATCTTCAACCAGGCAGGTGAAGTCATGTATGAAGTTCGAGCCACCGGTATTCTTTCCACACAACCTATCGACGAAGGTATTTCTGTTCCGTGGGGTACGGTTGTCCACCCAGGAGTTCTCGCAGCTCACCATCAACACATCTTCTCCCTCCGAGTCGACCCGATGGTTGATGGGCCCTTGAATCGCGTGGTATATGATGAAGCACATGCCATGCCACGATCAGATTTCAACCCCCACGGCGTCGGGTACACAGTGACAGAAACGCCCATCACAACATCCGGCGGATACGATCTCGATGTCGATGCCAACCGAACATTCAAGATCCAAAACTCCACAGTCAAGAATCCCATCAACGGAAAATCAGTAGGCTACAAGATCATGACTCCTCCTTTCCAAAAGATGTTGGCAGACCAGGATAGTTTCCATTTCAAGCGTGCTGAATTCGCCGACCACAACGTTTACGTCACTTCATACAAGGATGGCGAGTTGTATGCTGGAGGCAAATATACCAATCAATCTCGTGGTGGTACTGGTGTCCGAAGCTGGGCGGATCGGAAAGACAACGTTCTAGACGACGATATTGTTGTCTGGGTTCAATTCGGTATCAACCACATTCCCCGCATTGAAGACTTTCCCGTCATGCCTTGCGAGATCATCAAGGTACATCTGAAGCCTGTCAACTTCTTTGACAAGAACCCCGCCTTGGACGTTCCGCCGAGTGAGCAGAGATTTAACAAGAGTGTGTTGGCCAGTACGAGCCATCAGCAGGAGGCTGGAGCAGCTGTGATCGGTCAAAATGGGAAAGTCTGCTGTGTGAAAGAGGCAAGTAAATTGTAAAGCAAGACCTGTTGTCTAATTGGGCCAACACGGGTTAGTGTTTGGGTTTGAGGCGTTCGAGAGAGAAACGTAGGAGAATGGCTAGCTAGTGTAGCTCAAAGTCATGTAGAAATATTGTTCACTCCATCGCTGCTGCATTTGTAAACTTGGCTGTTGTACTGAGGACTTGGCGGGCTCTCATCAAGGTAAAAGCAAACGATTTTTACAGCTAATATTCAGTGAGTCATTAGACATGCCATGTATGATGATGCAAATTTTGGATGGCAATGACATCCTTAATTATGACAGTCTCATAGTATAGTCTTACCAACTGACATCTTGCAAACGTAGTTACCAAATACAAGTTCCTCCAGATCTGATTTGATTTATATCGTTACTTTCTTTATACCTCTTGTCATTAGACTCGAAAATTGAGGTGATTGGACCTGGACCGAGAGTACTGTAGAACGAAGCCGGCCGGCTAAGCGGCACTATATATAGCCTTGCCCCTGAGGGAACACCCCAATCACTGCTCCTCTTCAGAGATCGGCAGGTCTTAAAGCTCACTAATCTAGACGGACTTCATCCCCCGGGAATAAATGTGTCAGCGAATAAATGAGTGCAGTGCCCAAGTCCCATGTTGACATGATTAGTAACCACGCCTTTCACCTTATTGCGGGTGGTGGGCTGGGCGTGTGCGGGCAACCCCGCCATGCATGCAGCTCCGGAGATACAATATACGTTCATTTACAAGTACCAGGGTTTAGCTTAGCTTTAGAGTCATACTCATTCTTTCAACTTTGGTTTCTCTTCTCTATTCTCCCAGTTTCACAACGTCCGGTTGCCATTTTCTCTCTCTCTCATTAAATAATACGTGCGGAAATAGACTTTTTATATCATAAGTGTGTAATTCCCGAAGCTATGTCTTTAGCTACCCCACTCTAATATATCTACAGTCAACAAAAATTGCTTTGAACAGCGAGTAGCTGTTTAATGCTCGTTCAACATGGTTGAAACACAAGCCATCAGCGGCACCCAGGACCCTTCAGCTGACACGCTTGAAAGGGGTGTCGAAATCCAGACGATCAATTCAGAGTCAGATGACGAGGGAGGGCAAGGAGAAAGTTCAGCGAAAGATGATAGATTCTTAAGCTTGACTGAGAAGGGTGATATTGAAGCCTACCGCATTCCTAATAATGAGTTGTGTGGGAAGAAGGAAACAGCTGTGACGAGGACAAGCACGAAGAGTAGTTGGAAAGATCCTGGGCCACCTCCTGATGGAGGCATGAGTGCGTGGGCGCAAGGTATGGCATTCTAGAGTTTGAGCAGCCTGCGTCGTTGAGGTGAACTATACAGAAAGATCGTTCAACTGACCGTCTTAGCCATCTTTGGGCATCTGGTAGTAATGAATACATGGTAAATCCCATCATCAAAGTCACCTATGCAATCTAACATAATTCTCCCAGGGGTTTTATCAACTCTTTCGGCGTCTTCCAAACATACTACGTAGAAGCGCTTGGTCGACCGCCATCTGATATTTCCTGGATAGGCTCTTTCCAAGTCTTCCTCCTCTTCTTCATCGGCACGTTCACTGGACGACTCACAGACGCTGGATACTTCCGGCCCGTATTCCTCTTTGGCTCATTCGCTGGTGTATTCGGTGTCTTTATGGCCTCTCTATCTACCAAATACTGGCAGCTGTTCCTCGCTCAAGGAGTATGTTGCGGTCTTGGAAACGGATCTTTGTTTTGCCCCTCGTTGACAATTCTGAGCACGTACTTTAGCAAGAAGAGAAGTCTAGCTATTGGGATTGCGGCGGCGGGGAGTGCGACGGGAGGAATGATCTTCCCTGCGATGGTGCAGCAGCTTTTGCCCCGAGTTGGGTTTGCGTGGACTATGAGAGCATTGGGATTTGTGCAGCTTGGATGTTTGATCGTTTGCAATATTGGGATTAGACCTCGTGTGCCTCCGAGAAGGACGGGCGAGCTGGTGGACTGGGTTTCGTTCAAGGAAGTGCCGTATGTGCTTTTTGCCATTGGCATGTTCTTTGTAAGTGACACTGTTACCTTCAGAAAGGAGACTCCGCTGACACAGAATAGAACTTCTGGGGCGTCTACTTCGCATTCTACTACCTTGGTTCTTTCGCTCGCAACATTATTGGCTTACCCTATACCGAATCTATCAACCTCCTCATAGTCCTGAATGGGGTAGGAGTCATGGGACGTATCGTGCCCAACTATCTTGCAGATCGGTATTCGGGTCCTTTGAATACCCTCATCCCAGTAGTCATAGTCACTTCGGTGTTATGTTTCTGTTGGATTGCTGTCTCTTCCAGAGGGGGTCTATACGCCTGGGCAGTGATATATGGGATTGTTGGAGCTGCAATCCAAAGCTTGTTCCCGGCGACATTGAGCAGCTTGACCACGGACTTGAGAAAGGCTGGTGTGAGGATGGGTCAGGTCTTTACTATCGTCAGCTTTGCGGTATTGACGGGGCCGCCTATTGCTGGAGAGCTAATTCAAAGAAAGGGGGGTGACTTTGAGTATGCGCAGATCTTTGCGGGGTTGGCTTTGTTCATCGGCTGTCTTTTTCTCCTCGCGGCGAGGTGGATAAGGAGTAAACAGCTAAGAGTGAAGATGTAAACTTATTCAGATAGGCGTAGAGAGAAGATCTTGATAATTATACATACCATACTGAGCCTCTGAGGTTCAGAACATTCTGGTGCACAAAGGGAGTTCGGATTTACTAGGTTTTCAGGGGTGGGTGTTAGGCGGCACTGTAGGCCCAAACGCCCCCGCCACTAGAGGTATTTTCATCTCAAGATTTTCCACACTTTCCTTCCAAAAGTCTCGACCTCTCGTATTAATGATTGCTGTCTACGAAGTAAAACCAAATGTTTGATTTCATGCAAAGCTGAGGCCCAGGTTTGTTTCATTTTAAATATATTCATCCTACCTAAGCTTTCTAGGCTTCTCCTATATGCCTATTCGCTGACTGGTAAGGAGGCCTCGGGCTGTGTAGTGGAGTGCTGTGCCACAAGCAACCGCAGGCCCCATATAGAAGGTATATAGGCATTAATAATCTCTCGTCGCGTGTTGCCATCTCTGTTCGTTTATCAGTCCCAGAGTGAAGCAGACATAGAAATCTCTTCCGTAGTATAAGGGTGGTTGATCCCCTCGTGCAGGATATCCCAAAGACTATTCCTACTCGTAACGATCACGCAACTACACCTTCAAGGTTTGCTTCCGCTCCCCCCTATCCCCAAAGATCGCTTCAGCTCACCATATTCTCTTCCACGGTAGATGGTTCAACGCGCATCTGAAGCCCAGGCCAGGGCATGGGCTGCCCTCCCTTCCCGCACCGAGATGGCAATTCGACGCATCACCTCCGTCTTCCTCATGGGCGCACTCCTCACAATCCTAACCCCCTTCCGACCCTTCTCCTGGATCATTCCCACCGACGGCCCTGAACTCCTCGACGCCTTCGTCGCCCCAGTCCTCATCATCGGCGCACTGTTCTTCCAATGGCGCATCGCTGGGGTCGTTGCTCCTTTCACAGTCGAAATCCTCGACAATGTCTTCATCTACAAGCAAGACAACTACTGGCCATTGGCATTCTTCCAGGTGGTCTTGGCTGTTGCCGTTGGATATGGCGAGAACGAGATCTGCAGACGGTTTGCCGCTGTTGGATCGGTTGCGGGCCTTTGGCTGGTTGGTTGGTTCTGCACTCCGTTGAGATACAAGTTGGAGGCTTGGGAGCATTTGAAGTGGGTTTGGACGTGGATGGCGTTCGAACAGGGAACACGGCTCATGCAGGGTTCTCGTGGAGGCAGAAGACGTTATTAAATATGTTGACACAGTGGATGGAACGAATTATGAAGGATTGTTGGATTGTTGGTCTAGTATTGAAATGGGAGGACTCATGTTGAAGACAAGTAATGATACGCCACAGGATGTTCCAGTGACACCACCCGATTGACGGAAGTTGGATGAAAGGCTTGTTTGTTTGATTTCACGGGGCCTGTTTACCCCTCATGTTTCTCTGCCGATCTAATAAACTCAATGTGTACATTTCGTGCTAGTCTGCAATCTTTCTATATTGCCCATTTGAGTTCCTTTCATTAATCTTACATGTTTCTCGTGGTACTTTATGAGTTTAATCCGTAGTGTCTTCTGGTAGCACTAGAAGCAGCTGCAAGTAAAAACCGCTCCTCTCTCTAGCTGATTTCTGGCCCTATGAAGTCTCAAGATTCCGAGGCATCAATAATTTCGAGGATTGTCGTTTGGAATACAATTCAAATCTCATTCCAACCTTTAATGTACATTTACTTCCGATATTTGACCAGCTCCGGAATAGTATCTGCAATCTTGTGAAACCCAATCATGGTTTCCTTGTACATCTGCAGGAAATTTCAGCAACTACTCGACTCTGCAAGAAGAATAGACTCACCTGACCCGCTGTTAAAGGAGAATGTGAAGCAACATGTCCATCTTTCATAAGTGCCTTGATTGGCTTTACAAATAATCAGCTAGTCCGTGGATTCTGTTCCTCGGAGGCAACTCACCTCAATCACAGTTTCGTAGTTTGCACTAAAAAAGAATGGCACCGAATATCTCTCTTGTCCCGAGTAGTTCAAAACTCGATGTAAAGTAGAGACATAAAGATCATTGGACCAGGCCTGAAGTTGGTCTCCAACGTTTATAATGAAGCAATCTTTCTTTGGCGGTGCGGAGATCCAGTAGCCATCTCGTCGCATTACTTCCAAGGCTCGAACTTCGCCGGCAGCTAGAATAGTGAAAACTAGCAGTCTTGGCATTAGCTCCCTCTTATTACTTCTAAAATTTTCCTTACATTCAGCATCAGTGTGAGCACTGAGTCCCAAATTCCCACTCTTCGGTTCCTGTGGCGGATAATGAGCAACCAAAGCACTGCAGCCAGGATGCGTCAAGACGGAATCAAAATGCGATTCTTGCAGGCCAAGAGAAAGTGCAATATTCCTTGCCATCACACGGCAGAAGGCACGCATGGTGTGGTAATATTCGGACAGATGAGCTTCGAAGCCTGGTAGTTGCTTGGGCCATGGATTCTCTCCCCGCATATATGGATCTAAAAACAAGTCTTCCGGGTCATCGTTTAATTTGCTGTCGTGCCCCCAGTCAAAGGCTTCATTCGCATCTGACAATCATCAGCGAGTAAGTACCTGATGAGAATGCAGATACACCTACTCCCTTTTCCATCCGACCCTGCCGTCCCCGCTCCATAAAGAGGCGTATAACCCCTATAATGGTATATATTATCTATGTAAATCTCCATCTTCTCCTCAAAGCTCAAATCAAAGAACTTCTTTCCCCACTCAAAAACCCCATCAACTAGCTCCTGCGGAATCCCATGGTTCTGGACATAAAAGAAGCCAACGTTGATACATGCCTCGCGGATTTCGGCGGCTACTGCTTTGCGGGCTTCTAGAATAGGAGAGAAGATGTTGGAGACATCGATTACGGGAATGCTGTTACTATTGGCAGAGATCTCGAGGGCATGTTCGGAAAGGATAGTAGTTGTGCCATAATTTCCGCCTGCTTTTTGAGACTTGCCCCATTCGGGGACTGGGTTTACGGATTCAGTTGTCAGATATCCCATGATGGCGAGAGCAGTTGGGTTAGAACTTGGAAGAAAGGAATGGGAGATGGTGTCGCTGTAGCTTCCATATCAAATCAAAGGTGGGACCACCAGCGAGGGCTGAGAAGATATATCCCACTTTTGTATTATCGGGATTCATCTCGACGGTATCACGCGCTCTTGGGAACGGTATATTTGTTTCAAACCACGCAATGGCATTCCCCCGCGAAAAGACCATCTTATAATAACTTGTAAGCTTTAGGATTTATTAGGCTTGTTTGACTTACCTTCTCCCGCGCGCCTTATAGTAACAGCGCTTATTTCACTAAGATCTTAAAGATACCTTAACTTAAAGATACGATCGATACCATACTCTCGAAAACATTGAAGTTATCCTCCACTCTTGATGAAGGCGGTCACTGAATGATACTACGACATATGGCTGCCGTCTAGGTGGGGTAGAATATACTAGTACCTCCTCCTTATTTGCAGAAGGCGCTGTTTAGACTGTGATTATTTTAACAGCGTTGAAGGATCTCTAAGTCTACTACGAAGTTATAGAGTGAAGGCTTGCTCTCACTCATAATTCAAATCCAGTATACTCAGCAGGAAATGGTCATGACTAGTAGAGGCGTCAAGATGGTTTCGGGCACTAAATCTGCATAAAATGATCCAAGCTTGCAGTAGATCGAACACTTTATATACGCCGCGTTGAAAATCAAAGTAGATTGGACAGGAAGAGCCTACTAGAACCTGCCTGTGGAAATGCCGTCAGAGATTTAGAGATTTAGGTATGGGAGAGTGAAAGAAAAAGGAGAAGGAAAGGGCAATAAGAATGCTCGTATATGCATATAGTACCCCCTGTAATACTGTACAGCGGCACCCGCTCAGATCATAAACCCGCATGTCATTTTCTATTCTAAAACGATTTTACAATATGGAAACTCTAACTCTAAACCGCATCTTCCATTCCATTCAGATTTGTGCTGGTCCTCACTAGTCTAGTCTTGTGTTAATTGAGTGTCTATCCATTCATTCATTGTTTTTCCTGTATTCTCACATTTATACCCGAAGCTTTCCCCTCCCCTCGCCTCCCCTCCCTTCCCCTCCACCACTATCCCATCCCATCTATCCCTATTCTATCATACATCCGACCGACCGCCCGCCCACCATTCTCCCGACTTCTCGCCGACGACATCGCCGTTGTTTACACGCTGCTCAATCAAAACACGCGGTACCGATGTCTGCCTTCACCCCACCCGACAACAGCTATCCCACCCATCCAAACATCAACGGTCCAGGGGGTTCTTCAGCCAGTGGTAATGAGGGGTTGCCCATTCATCATCAGCAGCATCAACATCAACACCAGCAGCAGCAGCAGCAGCAGCAACAGCAACAGCAGCAACACCATGGCCTCCTCCCACTCCCATACACTTACGATGGCCAACCCCAGCATCAACCTCAGCAGCACCCGCATCCAATGCAACTGCAGTACGGGAACAACAATGGACACATGAATGGCCATGGTCATGTAGATGATGACGGTCAGCAGATGGCGCAAGCACAAGCTGCTGGGTCTGGCGCAAGCACTGGTGGAGAAGGACCAAAGGGCAATCGTTTGCGCAAAGCATGCGACTCTTGCAGTATCCGCAAAGTTAAGGTACAATAACAACTGGCAGCTTCACAGCATAGCTCTACATAACATACTAACTCACGCGCAGTGCGACGAAGCTGGCCCACCATGCAAAGCCTGCGCTGCCCTCGACATCCCATGCACCTTCGACCGTCCCAGCCGACGTCGAGGGCCTCCCAATCGCCATGCTGAAGCTATCAAGAAGCGCAGACTCGATTCCCCTTCGATGACCGGCGGCCCTTTCTCCTCTCCTACATCCCCCAATAATGTTGCTGCGACACTCGCATCCTTCTCTTCGCACGCCGTCCTCAATGCCGAATCCATATGCCCCTTCTCCACCCTCGAACTTCTTGTCGACGACTACTTCACCTACATACATCCTCTTGTTCCATTCCCCCACGAACCGTCATTCAGAGCAGCATTCAAGGCAAGAGAAGACCTGAACAACCCACCTTTCTTGTCGTTATTGGCAGCCATGATTGGATCGTTGGTCGCATCGTTTCCCCGGAACCCAAGAATACATCTCAAGGCACAGCATCGCGAGAACTTGTTTCCCAACTCAATCAGCCTGATCGAACGTTGTCACAAGGTCGCCGTTGAATCTCGAGGCGCGGGGTACCTAGACAAGCAGCTCAATGTCTACGATGCAGCTACGAGCTACTTGCTTGGTCTGTCACATGCATACACTCTCAAATGGACGAGCTGCAGGCTGTATTTCGGAGAGACTTTAACCATCCTGAGGGTAGTGGGTGCCCATAAGGTCCAGAATAATCTGTCTATTGGTGCTCTGCCAACAGCGTTCGGTGCAGGTCCAGAGAGTGGATTCGAGGAACTCCCCCAAGCAGTCGACTACGTCAAGCAGGAGATCGGTAGGAGGATATTTTGGATCATGTTTCTCGCTGTCAGGTGTGTATTCTATGATAATATCCAGATCTGGCAATATCCGCTACATACTGACAATTCCTAGATCAATGCAGCAGCTTGGGGCTAGCTTCGGTGAACTTCTAATTCCTCCCCCTACTCCTAATGAACCGTACCCTCCATACCCGGTTGAAGTCGACGACGAATACATCTATCTCGAGAGGATTGATCAACAACCTGCCGGTATTGTATCAAAGCTCACGGGTTTCAACCTAGCTTGTGAAATTTACATGACAGTTACACCACTAGCTACAATGGAGATGGCGTATGGTATTGACGAGGTGTTTGATTTCAACAGACAGAAGAAAATATTGGAAGAGTGCTTGCGATCGGCTAAGAAGATCCTGGTTGGCGTCCCCAAAGAGCTGGTGTTGATGCAACCGAATGCCTCGGGTGATGGCTTCAGTATTCCTGAGCGCCGATACTTCCCACCTACCCATGAATACCCCGGAATTAGGTCAAACGGTGTCGAAGCATTACCATGGCAACAAGATGCCTCTGATGCACGGAGACAGCTTCAGTACGAGATTCAGAAAGCCAACATATATGCCAGTCAATTGGGCACTCGTTCCTATATTGTTGAGAAATACTTGAATCTTCACGAAACCCATGACCGCATGAAAGAGACTTCCAGCACTTCACCATCGGTTGCCAATTTTCCCAGTACAATGGCCACTGGCTTGGACGGTATGCTTCCAAAGCAATCCCCAGGCAGCAATTACGACAGAACGGAATCGGTTGTAGCAGCTGAGCGAGAGAATATTGTAAAGGACTTGCTGCAGGTTCTGGGGGCTATCAGCCAGGTCAATATGGAGCCAAATGGTGGCAGCTTTGTACGTTTCTCCCTTCGATTCCCTGAACAATGCTAACAATGTTCCAGATCAACAAAATCCGTCAGATTGCATCAACCCTGATCGATACTCCACAGAACCGCAAGGGTCCGCTCGCGGTGAAGACCGAAGATTATTTGGGCAAATTTCTCGAAGTTTTGATGAAGCTAGAACGAATCAGTCCCGCGATCAAGACTGAGTCTGGTGATGTCGACGAGGAAGAAGAGCTGCGTAATTGGGCGGATCTGCGGGAGGCTCAAATGCAATTCATGCAAGCTGGAGGATTCATGAACGCGATTGGCTAAGACTTCTAGCTAAGAAGCTATTTTACGACAATCTTTGGGGTTTGGGAGGCGTTACACGTGTACATCTCATGGATGAGAGCATGAAAGGGAGGGTTCATTATTGAGGAGCCGACTTTTTCCAAGTTGCTGTATTTTAGTTGTATGGAGTAACCACAGTGTGCATACCTAGTTGGAGCTGCTTAGCGCTAGACAAAATATGAAAAGGAAAATGTCAAGTCAAGTGATTCGGTCTTCAGGTGCACAACTAAGTAAAAGTCACAAGGTAAGTCATAAGTCGTTACTTTATATATATGCTGATCTAACGCTAACGACAAGTCTAATATATCTTTAATAGTATACCAGGGATAATCAAGTACGTATAAATGTCGCCGAACCATTTCTAAATCTAACCCCTCGACCATCAAACCTCAAAGCATCGATATTGCTCTTAATCTTTAGTAAAATAAAGCCACACAACCGGTCTCTCCCCAGGATGTCCAGTCCTCGTCATATCCCACCCCATCTCCGAAATAGGAACCTTGACCTTATCTTTATCATCACCCTACCCACATGTCAGTTCAATACAACCCGTCAAATCAAATAGAAAGGAAGCCCGGCAAAATTGAACAAACAAAACACACTCACAGCAATAGTCAACCCCTTTAACCACTTCCCATTCCCCGCCTCCGTAACCTCATACAGCACATTCTTCCCCGCAACCGCATTCGTGCAGCCCAAGCCCTGCATCAGGTCCTTGACGGTCGTGGTCGCGGGCACGTACATCTTGACGTGCGTTGTCTCGTCCCAGCTGTGCAGCACGGTGGTGTACTGCCACGGCGGCGTCTTGGTCGTGAACACGTGGATCTTGCAGTGCGCCTGGGGGAACGCATAGTCGTAGCCGGGGGGCAGGCCCACGCCGCCGGTGTGGTTCCGCAGGTGGATACCGGGGAACGCGGGGTTGGCGCGAGGGGGAGGCGCAGGGTGCGTTTGTCCGGGATAGGGATAGCCATGGCCGTAGCCGTAGCCGTAGCCGTATTGGGGCATCTGCGGTGCTGCTGCCACGGGTACCTGCATAGCCGGCGCCGGGAAACCATATGCTTGTGGAGGGGCCTGGGCAGGGAAGAAAGCCGGGTACTGAGGGATACCAAATCCTTGGTTTGGCGTGAAACTTGGCGGTGGTGGGCCTTGGTCGAAGCCGTGCATGGTGTTGTATCCTCGGCCAGCCATTGGATTTGGCTCTTGCTGTGTATTTGTACTTTCTGACTGTGGAGGTTCGGTATATGGTGGTGGTGGACCTGAATCTCTTCCGTGGATGGTGTTCCAGCCGTGGTTGGGGTCAGAAACAGCTTCGAGGTGTCGAATAAGGCTAATCTGGTCTCCGGATAGGTTATATATCTCGAAGCAGTGGTATCTGATTTGCTGGACGATGCTGTTGGGGGTGGTGATGATTTGGTATCTGTAGACGATTTTGCCTATAGGGTAGGGAAGGGGGCAGTGGTTGATATCTGATGAAGCCACGATGGCGAGTAAGTATTGATGATTGCTTGGAAGTATGAATAATAATGTGGACTTGGAAGTGGATTTATGGATGTATAGGAGTATTGTGGGATGTGTTCGAGAATGGAAAAGAATAACAAATTTGTGGGAAATACTGAGATGTTTATACTTCAAACCCTCGAGAAGTGAGTGACGTGAATCCGTGAAAGGAATGTGAATCACATCGGGGAATATTCAGAACCTCATTCCAAGTCTGACGATTTGTGGAATAGACCGAGTTGTTTATACCTAGAACCCTCGAGCAGTGAGTAACGTGCATCAGTAAAAGGGGTGTGAATCACCTCGATTAACATTCAGGACCTCACTCCCAGCCAACAAGTGACGCTTGTGACTGATCACCTGCCTTCAAGTGATTCACACCTCACTGATCCATCCAGACGCCTCTGCTCTTTAGAACGACATGCAATACCTCGCTGGATCATCTTCCCGCGATTTGATATTCGAACCTTGCAATGAAATCAAAGAATTCTCGATAAATTGGAACCGAAAGCCATTCTGGATGCTGTTTATTAAACACTAATCGTACACAAGATCCCCTGGAACGCAAGTGTAATTTCAAACAACATGGCAGAAATAAATCCCCAGCCGGTTACCCACCAGCCACCACAGCCAAACCCTCATAAATCTTGGTCTTGACTGCATAGAATGTGCCCTCCTGCTGTGCCATAGCAGATAATCCGCTCCCTTGAATCTCGATACGCCCAGTACCCGTCTTCCGTACCACAACTGAGCCATCAATAAGTAAAGTTCCTTCACCCCTGAATTCAGCGGAATGTCCGGAAGACTGCATGATCTTCCTTAGGTCTGCCAGACGTAGATCGCCGACATGAAGGGGTTGAGCAACAGATCTTGTAGCTGATGCCATACTCGAGGGAAGGATATCCAAGGTCGGCATCTGGGCTTGAAAATCATCAACAGCCTCTCGAGTTACAGTCTCCTCGGTCTCTCCCTTGATCATCTTTTGTTTCTTGTTGCTTCCTTCATTTGCTGGTTCTGGGGGATCATGAGCCGCAGCCTGCAGCCGACCTGTAAGAGTAACAATCCCAAGGTTCTTAACATTCTGCCATCGAAAACGTTTGACCAGAGCATCCGTAAGCCTGATAGACCAAGAATTGGTATCCACACTGGCGTTGACTTTAACACCAATTTCTGGCGTGTAGACATCAATAGTAGCTTCGTCCACGCCACCAATCTTGGCTGCAAGGAGTTTCCGACAATCACTTGCTAGAGTCAAGGTCTCTTCTTTCATTCCGCTCACGAATATCAGTTTCCGCGGTTGGATGAGGGGTATCAACATTTGCAAACTCCGCTTGTCGTGTAGACCCGCAAAATCAACAAACGCAATTCGTAGGTTAACACTGAGCATTTCAGTGGAAATAACAACTCGCGAGGGTCCGACAACTTCTTCGACTTCATCCGCCACATCGCCATTCATAACTCCTAGTGAAGAGTCCACGGGATCTGGACCTCCTCCTGTGACGTTTTGATCGATTTGTTGCCTTTTATATCCACCATTCGGCATACCTCGACCACCAGAAGCTGCAACATCGTCCCATCTTCGCTTCTTGCCCAGGGTATCTTTCGTGTCGTATTTACCAGGCTGGCCACGCATATCCTGGCCATCAACTTCGTCTCGCTCTTCCGCTCTGAGAAAATCTTCTGGTCGAATTAGTTCCCCGAACTCGTCATTCCGCTTCCTCCGAATGGTCAAGGGAAACATCTTCTCACGACCCTTCTTGCCGCGAACGTCGTAGTCGTATACCCCTTTCCGACGTAGCAGGATATTAACACCAAGATCCTCATCACTCAAGCCAATCTTCTTCCGGTTTGCCTGGCCCATTGTCGCCGAAATGTTGAGTGCCTTTCCCTGATGCTCAGTCTCGGACTCTTCAGAATCAGAAGATGAATCCGATGAGGCATCATCAACGACATCTGCAGACTCGAGGGCTGTGGCGCCACCTGCTTGTAACGTAGTCTGCAGTTGGCGTTGAGTCGCCAGCCACTGCTGATAGACGTTAAGATCATTTCCTTCCAGGGCGACCCTCTTAGCATCCCGAAGTTCAACTTCTCTCCCACCAGCGTACACCTGCTCCAAGTCGCCGCCATTCGAAGCAGTTTCTACAGCTACCCCATCCCGGCGTTCTTCCCACCATGACCACAGGGTCCTCGCTATTCCCATCTTTGTCCCTTCCACCTCCGGCTTCCCCATCCACTCGGTCAAAATCACGAGGTTTCGGCGATCGTCAACGATCTTACGCAAAACTTCTTTTGAAAATCCCCATTCAAGAGACGAGTCACTTGCAAGAATAACCTTTCCAACAGACCGTCCTAGATTATCTGTTTCGGCCAAGATGCCGTCGATGTGTCCTCTACGCTCAAGAAGTTTCAAGTGTTTAAAATCGAACGGGCCGGCGCCTGGCTTTCCTTGATCTCCATTTTGAGTCTTTTGCTGTCCACTAGCCATAGCTTCAAATTCTCGGACTATCCCGTCGTCCATCCATTCGAGCATGCTTCTAGCGTAGCGCATTGTGGCCTGGATGTTCCTACTAGCGAGGTAGGGCTTTGCTGATAAGAGAGGACTATCCTCGCTGGTTGATTCTGTCCTCCACGCATGTTCCAAGAGATAAGCCAGCTCCAGAACTCGAGCACTGGAGTCTGTAGGAATAAGCACAATCCCCCCTTGCCAACTGAGGACTTGATCATATCGAGCAGAAGCTCGTCTCGTTTTGCTCTACCTCCTGGTAGAGCGACTCTCTCCCCACCCCGGCTACTAGATATTAGGGCGGTAGGTTTTCGTAGCTGCTCAATGACCTCTGCCCCTCCGGCTCCGGCTCCTCCAAGCCATGCTGCGCCAGCCAAGACATTTTCTCGGGCCTGATTCCAGTCTACCGCGTACACTATTGATTCCAGTCCGTGAAGAATATGCCATATCGTTCCTCCCAGAGTATGTCCTGCATTATACGCGGTAATTGTGAGGCCATTGAGGGGTGGAGAGAAGGGTGAGGGAAGCGGCTGATGGGGTTGGGAGTATTTCAAAGGATGAATGAGAGAAAAGTATGAAGCAATTTCTTCGCCAGTGGGAGGTTGAAGAAGAATATGCTGCTCTTGCGGGTCCGTTGCTGACTGCGAATATCCGTATGAAGCTTCGGTCAGAGACTCGGGAGGGATTATGGTAGAGGCTAGGGGGTTTGAAGTATAGAGATCTTGGAGGAGGGTTCGTCCGAGAGATATGACGGGAGTCGTCGCGTAGATGGGTATTCTGGTGAAAAGAGGGAAATGCTTGCAGCAATGGGCGAAAGCTGCGAGATGGGCGATAGTCGCATGTGTGAGGAGGATGATGGAGAGGGTTGGAACTTGTCTAGAGTGAAATTTCGAGTTAGCATACATTCAAGCATGAGGGGCAAGGGGAAAGGGGCTATATCCAGGCAGTGAGGGCAGCATAGACAAGATCAAGGCAATGCAAACAGGCAAACAGCAGACAGCAGACAGGTGTAGATGAAGGATCTTGATTGACGTCTTCTGATTCTGCTTCTGCTATACATCCATTCCTTTTCCTCCCTCGATGCGCCCCGTAGCCATCCATCCATCCATCCATAACGAGGAAGGAAACTGCAACCTACTTCTCAAGCTCCTTCAACTTTGCCACATCGAAGCTCTCGTCCCAGCCGACATCGATCAGCACCTTGACGCCTCCATCCAGCTCCAAAAGCGATTGCGATGCTGGTGACTCGGACTGCGCGCCGAGAAGTGAGGAGAAGGTGAACATCTCGTGCGTCCTTGTTGGCCACTTGCGCTACGCTACCTGCGAATCAGCGCATTTATAGAACTGTAACTATTCCCACGTAATCGCATGCTCTTCTGCTCTTGTGCTCTTCATGTCCCTGGGAATGTTGTTGATAGTGTCGCTGTTTATCCTTTGTTCTGAGGGACGCACAATACTGTAGCGTAGAGTAGAGTTGGCCTGTCGCGTCTTCCCTTGGGCAAAATATTTAGCGTGCCGTGCCGAACCCTGCCCTGTCCGTGCTTCGGATCTACTGCGACTCTGGTTCTGGCCAAAATTATAGAACACAGCACCCCCATTAGGAAGCGTGTCAACAACTTGAAAAAAGGCATCTGCCTCCACCAACACCACCACCACCACAAATCTCCCACAACGCCGTTTATACCCTTTCACGCAATGTTATGAATGTCATGAATCTACGCCATCTCTGAGTTCTCCAATCATTTAAGACTCAAAGCACCACGCCACGAGCACGGAGATACCCCCTCAACCATCTTCAAAATGTCCGACTACCAACTCTACCACTCTCTTGGGCAGGCAGGGCCAAACGATGACCCAAGGAACCAGAATCAAGGGCAACAACAGCCTCCAAATCAGTTCCAACCTCCAATTGCGCCTTCGCCATACCAGCAACCGCAACCTGGCGCATACAATCCCCAAGCACAGAACCACCCATACGGCACTCCTCAAATAGGAACACCTTACCAACAGCCGCAGCAGCAGCAACAAGGCTACTTCCCAGATCAGGGTATACAACCACAAGATGCCGGATTGGCAGCACAAATGGGCAATATGGGCTTAGGAGAGGTGGGCACACACGGGAGGAAGAAGAAGAAGGACAGGCACGCATATCACACGGTCGAAGCACCATCTGGCTCCTCCGCCGCTTTCAATGATATACCGCAGGGTGGAGTCCCTCCTTCGGCGTATCTGAATTCGGACCCCTCTGCAATGCCATCCCCAGGAGGGCAATTCCTGAACCAGCAGCAGCCTATTACGCCCCTCATGTCCCAGTTCCCTGCACAAATGAACGCCCCTTTCAACCCCGCGAATCCGGCCTCTCCCGCGGAGTTTGCCTCCAGGAATGGGAATACAGATTCGGGATTTGCTGCAAATGTACAAACTTCCGCCCAGGGCAGGGTAGATCCAGACCAAATACCAAGTGTACCAAGGTCGAGGGATGCCCTTTCCCAGTACTACCTGAGCCATGTATATCCAACCTTCGAACACCATATTCCACCACCAGCTTCGGTGCCCTTTGTTGCCTTTGACCAGGGAAATGCTTCTCCGAAATACACACGTCTCTCAATGAACAATATTCCCTCTACATCTGATGCTCTCCATTCCCTCGGATTACCTCTCGGACTTTTACTGCAACCCCTCGCCCCTTTACAACCTGGAGAACTCGAGATACCAGTGTTGGACTTTGGCGAGATTGGGCCACCAAGATGTCACAGATGTCGAGCATACATCAATCCCTTCATGGTTTTCCGGTCTGGGGGGAATAAATTCGTTTGTAACATGTGCAATTACGCAAATGATGTCCCCCCTGAGTACTTCTCCGCCACTACCCCTCAAGGTGCTCGAGTAGACAGGGAACAAAGACCTGAGTTGATGCGGGGGACTGTGGAATTCCTTGTACCCAAAGAATATTGGTCAAAAGAACCTGTGGGAATGAGATGGCTATTCTTAATCGATGTGGGCCAAGAGGCCTTCAACAAAGGGTTCCTTGAAGCATTCTGCGAAGGTGTTCTGGCCGCACTCTACGGAGATGCAGAGACAGAGGGTGAGGGCGAGTTTCAGCGGAGAATACCCGAAGGTTCAAAAGTCGGCTTTGTCACGTTCGACAAGGATATCCATTTCTACAACATGAACGTATGTATTCTATTGATATGCCTGAAGATTCATCACTGACAGTGTTGGTAGCCTGCCCTTGAGCAAGCACAGATGCTGATCATGCCTGATATCGAAGATCCTTTCTTACCCCTCAGTGAAGGCCTGTTTGTAGATCCTTACGAAGCCAAGTATGTTTTCTCGTTGATTCAAAAGCTCTCTACTCACATGTATAGGTCAAACATCACATCATTACTAAGCCAACTCCCTGCACTCTTTTCTCAAATCAAGAATCCCGAACCAGCACTTCTTCCCACCTTGAATTCTGCCTTAGCAGCACTTGAGAAAACAGGCGGCAAAATAGTCTGTTCTCTGGCTGCCCTTCCAACATGGGGACCCGGCCGTCTGTTCCTTCGTGATGATGGCAAACAGCATGGAGGAGATGCTGAAAAGAAACTTTTCAGTACCGAGCACCCTAATTGGAGGAAAACTGCGGACAAGATGGTCGCCGCGGGAGTTGGTGTAGACTTCTTTCTTGCTGCTCCCGGTGGTGGGTATCTAGACATTGCAACCATTGGTGAGTGATCCCTCGTGTTAATAGTGGCCCGGATCTAACTTTGAGTCAGGCCACGTCTCTGCTTCTACGGGCGGAGAGACGTTTTATTATCCCAACTTTGTATCGCCTCGTGACACTGCAAAATTGTCCCAGGAGATCACTCACACTGTTACGCGAGAGACTGGCTATCAAGCGCTGATGAAGGTCCGATGCTCCAACGGTCTGCAAGTTTCTGCGTATCACGGCAATTTTATTCAGCACACCTTTGGAGCAGACATCGAATTTGGGGTTGTTGATTCGGACAAGGCTATGGGTGTCATGTTCAGCTACGATGGCAAACTTGACTCGAAGCTTGATGCTCACTTCCAAAGTGCTTTATTATACACAACGGCCAATGGTCAACGGAGAGTCAGATGCAGCAATGTCATCGCGAGCGTCAGCGATAATGCCAAGGATTGCATGAAGTTTGTCGATCAGGATGCCATTTATAGCTTGATTGCAAAGGAGGCTGCTACGAAAATGATTTCCAGTTCGCTAAAGGACATCCGAGGTGCCTTGACAGAGAAGACCGTCGATATTCTGGCTGGCTATCGCAAAAACTTCTCCGGCTCACATCCACCTGGTCAATTGGTTCTACCTGAGAATCTCAAGGAGTTCAGCATGTACATTCTCGGCCTCATCAAATCCCGTGCTTTCAAAGGAGGACAGGAGCCCACCGATCGAAGAGTACACGACATGAGAATGCTCAAGAGTATGGGTGCTCTCGAACTATCTCTATACCTCTACCCACGAATGATTCCAATCCACAACCTCACACCAGAAGATGGTTTCGCGAATGCTGAGTCAGGCCACCTTCAAATGCCCCCCGCGGTACGGTGCTCTTTCTCGCGAATTGAGGAAGGTGGCGTATACCTCATCGATAACGGTCAAAACTGCTACCTGTGGATGCATGCTCAGACCTCTCCAAACTTAATCATCGACTTGTTTGGTGAAGACAAAGACAGTCTGAAGTCATTAGACCCCTATAGCTCCTCCTTACCAGTGCTTCAAACACATCTCAGCGCTCAAGTGCGGAATATTCTCGAATACCTGAAGACCCTGCGAGGCTCCAAGGCTTTGACCATTCAACTCGCGCGGCAAGGACTTGATGGTGCTGAATACGAGTTCGCACGACTGTTGGTTGAGGATCGGAATAACGAGGCGCAAAGTTATGTTGATTGGTTGGTGCATATTCATCGGCATGTGCAGCTGGAAGTAAGTCCTATGAAGCCACCAGCATAGTGTGGGTAACTACTGACAGATGCAGTTGACGGGACAGAGAAAGAAGGAAGACAGTGGGGACAACTCGCTCGCATCGAACTTTGCTGGATTGAGACCACCTTATTGGTAAGGGGCACCAGGGGCTCGTAGGTGTTTGATGTATGAAAATCTGGAGATACAGAAGTTGAATGAGTACATTTAGCGCGCATAGAAAAGTTTCATCAACCCCTCTTTGAGTGAGGAATGCTACTTGAATTTTCTACTAGCCCGGCACCGTTGAGTGATTTCCAATCATCCGCCAATCCAAATCATACCAAGACCTGCGATACCTTACTCTGAACGTAAATCTTGGCTGCCAATGCTTGGAAGTACAGCTTTCAAGGAGCTTCGGAATGCTCGGAAGCTCCCATCCTCACTAGCAAGCGAGGATCGATCTGGATACAACGGAGTCTCAATGCTATTCCCAGCGCAGCCCTGTCATGAATAGGTTTTCTTTGGCTTTTACTAGTCATCTTCAAGCAACCAACGCATCAAGTTCATGAGCCATGCAGAATCTTGTCCAAGCAGTTCCGCTTTTACAAAAACGGGAGTTTCAACGACACCCCTCACCCACGCCGTAATCACTTGATGGCGGAAGTACTTTAGTTTTTAGCCAAAGGCTGCTAATCTCAAAGCTGTCGCATTACTGCCATGTATTACTATCGCGCTCAAAAGCTATACCGCTACTCATTAAAAACCAGGTAAATCCAACGTCAGACACCCTGCCTGCACTTCCATCCATCATATCTCAATCCTCATATGCCTTCCCATCCCCTTTCTCCCCCCGCGGTGCTTCCCCCTCCACCTTCCTCTTCATCGACCCCTCTCCCGTCCTCGTCAACTTCCTAGCAAGACTCCCCACCTTTTCAAACAAAGGTGTACTGGGCCGACAGTTCTGGCAGGGGGGACGGAAGTCGTGTCGCGTGGCTGCGGTGCTGAATTCGCACTTGACGGCGCATAGTTTGATGTCGGTTCTGACTTGCTTGCGGCAGCGCACGCAGAGGACTAGGATGATTGGGCACATGGTGAGGGGTGTGGATGCGGTGGATTGTGTGAGGTGCTGTTAGTGTGGGTGTTTTCTTTCGGGGGGCTGGAGATTGATCTAGGGAGAAGAGATGTTGCATCACTTATTCATTGAGTCATGGTAGTAGCACCTGGGTGATTGTATTCCATGTTCGTTTTCCATGATTCATACTCGCTGTGATCTATTGTCAACCTAGTCCTATGCCCCTCTAAAGCTTTCACGCCTCTCCTACTCTAGTGAATTACTCTTTTAGCTTCCATTTAGCTTCTCAGTAGGCATCTCTCCTTTAAAAGCAACCCCTATTATAATAGACTTTTTTTAACTCACAGCTTTCGCAGAGCCGGAAGTGGTATGATTTGCTAAGCCACGGCCTGAGTATGGTTTCGATCTCGTGATGGTAGCGGAAACTGAATGCTTCGATTTAGAGGTATATCTTTGGCCGGTAGAAGCTGTTGCGTATATAAATTGGTTTATTTCCTTACTATTGCGCCGGACTCGTTTGGGTGGTATCTAGTGGGTGCGTTAACTACAAGGGCCTGTTTGACGAGAAGAGAGGTGTAGGAGAATCGATCCAGAGTGATTCTTGATGTCTAGGTGATTTGAGCAGAATGTTATTGAAGCCATTTTACCAATTTTGACTCGGCGCTGCCTATGAGTCTAAGTTTCGATTTATAGAACAAGGAACGTCTAATGCATTGCTCTTTGCTGAAGACGACACGTTGTGGTCGTTTCTAGGTGCTCTTTTGCCTTCCGTTCTTGGTATTATGCCCTAGCTCAAACGTCATTCTCACGCGCACTTTGATCATATCTCCCTCTTACCATTTCTACAAGTCGGTTTCGGCATTTTGGCAATGTACTCGAATATTAGATGCTCCTTCTGTGAGACCAGAAATCAATCATTCATATGTTAGTTCCAGCGGAATCCTTGGTCTGATCCGTATCCTGCATTTGCGGCAAGGGCCGGGCGCTTCACGTATCTCTAAAGTCAAGAGAGGCACAGGGTCCATGTTTACATTGGGGTGTTGGTTTAGGTATCTCGTTTCTATATGAAGTATAATATCTTCTTTTGATAAAGTATATGATCTGTTGCTTTTATTCTCACCTAGTATTTTCTGGATCCCATGACTTGAATAATCATATCTATCCAGAAAACTCTGGTTGCGAACATAATGTGAATTCGAGACTTGTATTTATTCTCTGCAGAAGTCTGTGACTATATATAAATTGTATACTTGTAGTTGATTCACAATACTGGTTTGCAGGGAACTCACGCGCTCGCTTAATTCTCACCCCCCTATTCCAATAGTATTAGACCAACGGCGCAGCTCATCCAATGTAAAGGACCAGAAGACGTGATCTATAATACTACTTCTTTTTAGTAAGGAGTGATCATCGAGCCTTATATAACCGACGATTCGCCTAATAGCCTCTGTGTTGAATTCGACACGCCTTAATTAACACATTCGTCTGGACTTCAAATGATCATAGAAACCTATATGCCACGAAATAAGATTGAGATAGAAAATTCTATTCTTTAGAGATTCAACGTATTTCTGTCAACTCTCTCGAAACTCAAACTTGGGGCTGGGTTTGTGACCTCCACTTTAGTTGCGCGAATGCCTACCTAATCAGGCGGCGCTTAGAGGGTCGGTGCTGGCGATATATATAGAATGACTCTGCTATGATTCTATTACGTTTATCCACGTCACTGAAGTCAAGTAAAAGGAGAATACGTTAACCAATCCCTTCATATGCAGATCATCCATTACTTAGTAGTTGCTGGATACATTTTACCGCATAGAATCAGTAGTTCCAAGTACTTGTAGACTAGAATATGTGAAAGAAATCCGCCTTTTATCCTAAAAAGAATGATCGTCCGGCATGTCCGTCCCTTTTCTATATCAAAGCGCGATTCGAAACAGATATTCCAACACTTTCGTGCTATTTTACTAATAATAGGAACCCGACTATACCTAGTTTCCGACTTCTATTTAAGCTTAAGATGAAAAAAAAATCTTACACCTCGTTTATACTTAAAGGTTAACTTGATTCGGGGTTCCTTCCTTGTAATTAGCAGGCTGCGGTGCGGTGAACCTTTATCTAGTCACACTGAACGAGCCTCTTCCCTCCACTTTTATAAACGACTTGAACCTAATAATAGTACCTGGAAATCCTTTTGAGTAACTAGAAAAAGTTATAAGTTAGACGTCTTCTAAAGTTTAAAATTTTTATAATTAGATCAAGTGGATATAAGTTGAATGTAGGATTGTCCTTGATCTAAATAGGGATAGTGTAAAATTAGAAGCCCGAGCAGAAGCCCGAGTAGAAGCCCGAGTAAAAGCTCGAGTAGAAGATATTAGTATAAGTGGATATATATACTTGGGCATAAGAGTTCAGATGCGGGTTGACTCCGGCTCTCCTAGTCTCAGAAAGACTCATATCGAAATGAACTGAACTTAGATAGTGATTTATTCCCCGATAGATTTTCTCCCCCCGAAGCGTTTGAAAAAGTAACTTTTCTAAAAGCACTTCATCATAGACAACTTGAACCCCCGCAGGAATCATAGTCATAGTCCTACCTACTAGGAGGAAGTTGTTCTATACTATACGGAGCAACTCCTATTAGAAACGTGGGGTAAAGCTAGTAAGTATCTTTATAGAAATGAAGTGCGATTGTGGGAGTAGTTAACCTCTTTTGACCGAGAATTTAAGAATCTCGGGGTTTATCCAATGAATGTATAAATAGGCACGCTAATATCTATATTAATCGGAAAAGATAATCTTAATTCAAAGCCGTAACTAAATGTATAGAGTACGTACGTATAAATTACATATAATGCTTGTAAAGTATCAAGTACTCGTCATTGTAGCGAATCACACGACCAGCTGCTCTAAATTTGTCATGCTATTTAAGGTTAATTGAACAGGAAGGCTTGGCTTAGCTGGCGCGTACTCTAATTCTTCGTGGCCCCTAATTCCTTCGTGGCCCCTAATTGGCACTTTCGTAAAAATCCCTGATCCTAAGGGTTTAATAGTCGGTTCGTCCTTCTTCGCTCGCTTCTCGCCTTCTTCACCAATTGGAATTCGAGTTTTTTTGAATTTTATATGAAGATTCAAGAATTCACGCACATTGCTTATTAGGTATATCCATATCCATCCAGCCAGTCTCTTTTTGCTGCAGCCTATAGAACGGAGTAATCATATACTATACAGAAGGCCTCTTGATTATTAGAGTGGTGGGAGTCCAGAAGTCTATAGACCCGTGCCGTAGTATCTACCGTATCAGCTGACGCTTCCGCTTAGCGATATAATATCCTCGCCGAGTATTCCGGACCAAGTTGCTACGCATCTATGAATCGTAAACGGATAACTTTAAGCATATAGTACCTACCCTGTTAGTAGTGTTTATTCATTTACTAAGTAGATGGATTAGCAAAGTGGAAACCGTCCATGCCATGACAAGCTTTCTTTCAATTTTCATATAGTAGTATGGTTTTCTATATAGCATAAGGGGTAAATCGAAGCGAGGGCCGCGTCATCCTTAGATCCTTGGGAACATGACATGTACAGTACGCGGACTAGCCTTGAAAGCGGAACAAGGTGCGAATTAAGCTTGTTACGACGTTAAAACGCGAGCAGGGGATTAATTAATTAATTGATTAATGAATTAATAATTCATAATTAGCATTAAGATGTTCGGCAAGTGGATGGGCGGACTTGGGCTTTTTATTACTATTTGCGGATGCTTGATGCCTGTACAAGTTAGAGGGGAGGCGTCAGATGGTTTAGAGCTTACCTTATTTCGGACAGTCGTGCGAGTTTAACCTTAAACTCTCTATACAGTACGTACTTCGTACTTCGTATACAGTACTCGAGTAGTGTTCCCCATTACGAAGCCTGCTTACCTCCGTACGAGTATAGGACTCGGGATTGCAGGCAGCGACTCAGCGAGCGAGTATTAGAGTGAAATGATGAGATGAGACGTCGCATTACTCATATTAAACGGCTCTTCGTATTAAGGTTACGGAACCCGGGCGTAAGGGCGTTCCAGCTGACTGTACCTAACACATATTAGTGTTGGAGAATGAAATAAAAACCGGGCGTCTACAGTACCTAGTAGATTTAGGTCATGCTGAATGAATGAACGAAAGCCGAAGAAGTGGAGTAGTGAGTACATTACTGTAGAGTCCGTACATTTACGTGTGTACTACTGAGTGAGTATTCGTACAACCTAACCCGAAACCCAAACAGAAACAGGGCGACGCCCGTTGGCATGGGCAAATCAAAGCAGCGCGGACATTGAAATAAGCATAAATGAAAAGGTGTCACACACACCCTTCCTGCAATGACTGATAGACGAAGAACCAAAGTAGAAAAGGATAAACGAGCCCCATGTCATTAGCTCAGCATTTCAGTCAGCGTTTCAGGATTATCAAGAAACCTATATTTAAGTTATGCCTGCCTTGGTAAGTAGATACCGACACGCCTCCTGTCGGATTGAGCGAGGAGTGCGAGGACGAGGCACGCACGCATACACGCACACGCACGCTTATGCTCCACACAAGCGATAGAATAGAATAGGCAGAAAACGTGGGCGTCGATAGATCGAAAACCATTTTACGAAGTACGGAGCGTTGCCAAGAAACACTATCACGGTTGACTGTCGCCGGTGGCTGAGGCAACGATCAAATAGAAAAGGCGAGATCAAGGCTAGATGCATCGACACGGGAGAGAATGAAAGAAAAGGTTATTTATTTCTTCAAGGTTTCGGGGTACGGAGTATATCTGTGAACTTTCCGTCCGATTACTGACTTATGTTCTTGTACTGTAGTACTTAGCATTGGCCATGTCAGCATTTCGGCCAATACATAGGTAGGTAGGTAACTTACCTCTAAACCTACTCTATGTGCCTGCAGCCTACTTCCTGCGTCCACAAAAGTTCGGTGAAGTCTTATTTTCGGGCATGAGGAAAGTTATAAATAAGGTGTCTGTAAAGCTCTATCTTGCACTCGCTTCCTTGCATTTTACTCGGTATGGATGCATCGTCGTAAGTATTCACAAATCAGAAGACAGCTCTCGTGACATCCTATCCTTCCGAGTTTACCGAATGTGGATGGATAGCTACTGTATACCAGTAGTAGGAAAGTTAAGGTTTAGGTGGGATGGGATGGGACGGGAACAATTTTAAACCAAGATGGGGATGGGTTATGCCGCGCCGCACGCAGCTCGTCTGGTTCTCATTTTATGGTTATTTGGACTATAAATAGCACTACTGAGTTGAATTGACTGGATGTGCAGACGACGATGGGGATACTTAGTACGGGGTATACGGAAATAAGTTTACGAAGGAATAGATTAGTTGATCATTATATGGACCGTGCGTGTATTTTTATTGTGATCAGTCGCTCTTATAGTACTGTATGCTACTAGGTAGGCTCCACTACATTACCGTAAATAGGAGGATGGACGACATGACATGACCGTACCTGATTTAAGGCTCCCTCGCAAATACGGAGATAATATACGACTCACATCACCTCACCTACGGAGTACTCGGATGTGGATCCCTCTGTGATCAACCCTGATGCGTGATTGGTCGGACCGTAAACTAGACCCCGGAGCATATGACGAAAGCGGAAAGGACAAGCGGGGATCGACGCAGAGTTAAAAATCATGCTTAAAATCTCTGACGGCAGACCGGTGGATCCGCTTACGTGCCAAGAGCCAAGAGTCAGCCACCATTTTATACTTCGCAGGTATGCGAGGTGTGGGTGTGGGTGGAGGAAGAGGAGAGCGTGCGTGTAGAGGTGGGGTCGAGGTCGGGATCGGGTTTCCTCAAATTATACTTTACTTCGTACTGTATGGAGGAGGAGGTATCTATCTCTATCTGGCTCGATTTGCAGCGGTGAAGATCGATGGATGCATGAAACTCTCGATCATTATAGTGGACCCTACATGATACATACGGACGCTCCGTACTGATCGCTCAATTGAAAATACCGCAATGTCTAAAGGATCTGGTGGAGAGGATGTGGATGTGTGAGGATTTGGTGGGGCCAAGGTACTTGGCTTGGATAAAATGCGTGTAGCGAAAGTATAGGTAGCCACTGATACAATCTTGAGAGCCTAATACACACACATATAATGAATACAATATGTCGGCAGTACCGGAGTATAAAGCTACTTTCAGAGGTTGAGGTATAAGTACGATTAGAGTTTAGAATACGCCGTTTGCCGCGTTGGCCGTCGCCATGGAACAAGGGATTAGTCAAACTTTCTACAATCTTCGTATATATGGAGTACACGGTTTGAGAAGGGGACACGTTACCTCGATGCTTGAAATCTGATTTGACGTTTGTAGGATAACTGTCGATCTTGACGTTGAAACAAAGCCATGACGCCAGCAAATATACGAAGTACAGCAGGTCCTTTCACAACGACAGGTCTCCGAAGCCTCTGATCTGCTTGTTCAGAACTCTCAATGCTTGAAGGCAAGGCTTCTCTAACTCAACCTGGTTATCTGCCGAGTATCCGCCGCTCGGCGCCTTTCTGATCTGAGGTCTTGGTGATTCGTGTGCAGTTGGTTTTAGAGTTACTTGCTCTTTGCCTTCCAAGACTCCAAGAGGCCCACCCCGGGGTCAGGTCACCGATAGGATCCACAGGCCTCGTCATTCGGCAACGATCAATTGAAGGGGCATAAAATATAGGGGAAGGGTGTGGAAGTTGTTTCTGAAATATGTAGGTACTCGAGAGTATATTTGGATCAAGTAAATCATAGTGCTGGAAACCCTTTTAGAATCTGACTGATGCATCTTTATGGGGGTTGGGGGCTCTTTTGAGGCGCTACGGTATGGGTAGGTAGGTATGCTTCGAGGTTCTATAGATCAGCGCTACCGTGACACCACCCGTAGCGGCATATAAATTGGGTAACATGCATTTCAGAATAGTAGTATTTTCTTGGCCTCAGAACCTCTTCAGGCTGACCTTGCTCGTGCTGTACTGCGCTGCAACAGCCTGGGATAATGTATGTTGGTTTTCGAGCAGCTGCGGTTGGTTGGTTGGGTCGTTGGCCTGGCCGGCACAGCGTTCAATGTAATGTGAATGTGCCGTACGTACAGTGTCAAGGTATGCTGTACTCTGTTCTGTATGGATAGCAATGCGAGGGTGGGCGGGCATTCGAAATAAGCTTATGGGCACGTCTGCAATCCTAAATAATTGCCGATGCCATGCTTATGCTCATACTGTACGAGTACATTATACATCTGTAGAGGCTGTCGGATGAATGCAACCATCCACGTCGGCCGTACGAGGTAGATTCGAGTACAGATTTATATTGCTGGGGTTGGTAGGTACAGGTAAATTTGCGTGTTGGACTTCTCTTTTAGTAACAAGTGCATTACATAGAAAGGCTATTCTTTAGGTCATCCGTCTGGATTTAAGCCACAATAATGCACGCATGCGAGGCGTATGAGAAAGAAAATGCTCCAAGAAGCCCCAATGATTGCAGTGTGGTGGAATGGAACAAATGTGTCAGATAAAGATGCATGTTGAACACCTTAACAAGGCTGCATCTGCGGTACTGAGGAACAGGTAGATGCAGCACCAAGAAACAGTTCAATATCTAGCATGCTTTGTGATTCAGGATTCAGAGTTTCTGACAATAATCACTAGCTTTGTAGCAACTCGTAATTAATATTAGTGATAGGCTTTCTTCCAACGACAGACAGGACAGATTACCTCTTCGGGTCATATTACCAACACTCCACTCACTCACTCACTCACTCTCTCTCTCACCCTCACTCCACTCCACATTACAACACGCCAAGGAGGCCGAGTTAGTAGACTCCATCTCGGTGTGTTAGTAGGCAGGGGCTAAACCTAGTACAGTATATCCCAATCCCCTACTCGCGACTTGACTCCAACTCAGTACTGCCAGCCCACTCTGAACCCTGCAAGCCCAAGAATGCTGCTTGTAGCCTTGTACGAAGCCTAATCTAAGATTATTTTAGACTCCAACCAACGACCTGGGGGTTGCTTCCTCCTCCTCCATGCCCTTGCTGAAGAATCCGGACCCGACAAACGAAGCCGCTTGGCTCGAGCTTTGCGAGGGACGAGTACAACTACCCGAGGTGCCCTCGTCTGGTGTGTATGGTTCTTGAGATCCTCTTACACACTTTTCGCCGAAAGTTGCCTCTATTCGAATGACTCCTCTGCTCTGCTCTATCTATTATCATTTAACTCCAAGAGCGTGATACAACATACAAGGGATTCAGTTGGAGGAGCAAGCTGAAGAGGAGTTCCATTCCCTTGCTGTGTGACGAGTTACTGAACCGGCCTGCTACAAGACTTACGCGGTGTTCTCTATTCCCACACCAACTTTGAGCGATCCACACCTCGACGCTCTCTCGCATTCCACACCCTCGAATCCATATCTTAGGTACTATTCACCAACACGTCAACTTGGATAGCATATTATATTCTTTCCTCTTCCAATCACCTCATTCAAACAAATTGTATGTATATAATATCATTTTCTTCCTTTCTCTATCTCTTCACAGCCAGCAGACAATAAGAGGCGGGCGGCAGCAAACACGCGCGGGAAATCGCATTGCCAGTGCATGCGGTGCGCCTGTACCTGTAGCTAAACCCTGCATCATCGAAGCGTATTTCACCGTTTATCGATCAACCGCCCAACATAAATCAACGAAACTCGAGTCGACAGTCAGTAGTCGATAGTCGCGGGTGGTGGCCAACCAGTACATGAAGGGAAGGGAAGGGAAGCAGCCAAGGGACAGATGGGGCAAAAGGAAGGACAAGGCAATTCAATGGAAAAGAGGGAAGGAAGGAATAGGAGAAAAGAGGACAGCCGCATCGCATCCCGTCGCAAACTGTCGCCAGGCAAGGCAGAGAGAGAGAGAGAGTGAGAGTGAGAGATGAGAGAGTGAGAGTGAGAGAGAGAGA